>NC_136008.1:10545571-10760571 GCF_048128805.1 Centroberyx gerrardi | reverse complement strand
CCTCCTCTTCTCCCCCTCTCTCCTGCACTCATGTGGTCATCTGTCTGGCTGTGTGCGGTCTGCATGTGGCAACTGGCTACTTATAGCCACTGTAAGACAAGGCTCCGTGAAATTGCCAAGGACATGGGCTGCCTTGATCTGCAGCTGCGTAGCAACCAGAGGATGAGAGAGTGATCTGAGGAGGGGGTGAACAGCGCTGTCATGTTGAATTAACGGAGAACGGTACAGCCCCGTAGAGAAAGATTACCCCAGGCGCTAATGGAAGACTTGTCAGACTATCCCTCTCCCTCCTTCTTCTCGGCTCTTCTCTCTTTTTTTTACATCCCTCTTTTCGATCTTTCTAATATTGCACAAATTCATTTCCTTTCACTTGGTGTCCTTTTTTCACCTCTCCTTCCTGTCTTATTTTAGCACAGTCCACTTCCCCTTTTCCCTCCTCATTTCACCGGGTACCTTCTGCTCTCTTAATCCCTGAGGCACGGCGCAAGACAGAGTGAATAGGGAGATGGAAAGTTTCCCTGAGGGCAGGGGCCTGTGGTGTCCCCTGCTCTCCTCATATCTCTCCTTCACTCCCTCCTCCCACTCCATCCTGCCTCTCCTGCCCTCCAGAGTGCCAGTGTTGGGGAAGATGGATAGTTGGATTTCTGGGGCAGGAGCCTGTGGTGCTCCCACTCTCAGTGCCCCATGACTCTGAGATCACAGTAATGGATGTACTGGGATTTGTGTGCATTTAGCAGCATGGCCACATACACACACACGCACACACACCTACACACATCCAGGAGTGTGTTTTTGTGTGTGATTGGGCAGCAGAGGCACCAGCCCGCAGAGACGGATTAACTGCTCTGCCTGTCTGAGGATGAGTGAGACTGCAACTCCGATTAACTCCTGCTTTGGGAGGTGATCTGGGCTCTTATGAAAGTGTGTGTGTGTGTGTGTGTGTTTCTCTGGGGATAGGATGCGTGTGTACTCAGAGAGTTTCCTGAGTCATGTAATATTAACCAGCCTTGGTCCCAGCCCAGCAAACACACACACCAACCTCTCCGAAGCCCTGTAGGCCATTTGTTGCGAGTCCTCAGCTCCTTTTATCCAGGTAGAGATGATGATCCGTCTGACTGACAGACCTGGCCATGGGCACTGGCACATGTTGACACTCATTGTAGACTGTCAACAATGGCTATTGTTCACATAGCTGCATGGAGACACACACACTTGCGCGCACACACACCAAAGGAGTACCTTTGCTGATTTGCACGAATACACACGACCTGACCTAAACAGCACTTGAACTGCACGCACACTCACTTGTCAGCGGTCTCACTCTAAGATTTATCGTGACAGACAGGGCTTTAAGAGAGCACAGCCAACTCCTGGAGCTGCTGCTTTGTTGATGTGTTTTTTCATTTTGAATCACCGGTCGCTGAGGTGACACACAAACACACACACACACACAGACACCGTGCTTTTCCCGGTGTTGTGAACGGAGAGCCTTTGCTTTCACTGCCGGCTCTGTCACAGCTAGTCAAAAAGCTGTTTTGGGGAGATAGGAGAGATGGAAGAGCAAAGGAGGAAAGCTTTGCAGAAAGAATACTTTGTCAGGTCAGTCTTGATTTCTCTCTCACATGTCAAGGTCATTGCAAAAGTATGCGAGGTAAAGCACTTGCCTTAGTTTGGCACAAGAATAGTAAGTGTTTAACCTGACTTTAGAGAGTAGTCACAACAAAAGGAGAAAAACTCACTATTTGGATTTTGTTTTGTGGATTGTCAAATCCACACTCTCCTTGTGTTTGCCTGTTCCCTTCATAACCGGCAAACTAGGACATGTGTGCACCTCGGTTATTACCATATGAGAAGAAATGAAATGGAGGTGACCGAAAGGGCACTGCTCATTCTCCCTTTGTCTAGACAGTAAGCCAGAAAGCAGACGGATGACATCAGAGGGGAACATAATTTTCATAACTTTTTATCCTTGCTTCTTAATGCTTTCTCACCTCCACACGTCTCTCTCTCTCTCTCTGTCTCATTCTCCCCCTGCGTCCCTGTTTTATCTTGCTCTGTCTTGCTTCTCATATTGTTAACAACAAAGGATCTTTTGACTGTGAAACTGAATATTACTCTCTATGTATCCACCCCCCCTCCTCCACACCCCTGCCTTCTGTCTCTCCAGCCCTATCTGAAGAGTTGGTCCCAGGACCTGGGTGTCCCCATCCTGTCAGTGGACTACTCCCTGGCCCCCGAGGCCCCCTTCCCCAGGGCCCTGGAGGAGTGTTTCTACGCCTACTGCTGGGCCCTCAGGAACCACCACCTACTGGGTACAAACACAACACGCACTGTAGTTTACACTGGAGCAGAGGTGTCGCCCAGTCAACTTTGCTCTTGAGGCACAAGTCTCAAGTCAAGTCCCAAGTCTAAATGTATTTTACCAAGTCAGTGTCATTAATGTCAAGTCTCAAGTCTAAATGTAGAACACCAAGGCAAGTCAGAATAAATCAAGAGTCCAGTATCAATTTAATATCGTAAAGAAAACTAAATAGGTAGGACTTTGCAATGCAATATCGTTTTAATAGAATAAAAAGTTGGTAAGAGCATCATGAGTTTGATTTCTATAATCAGTTTCAACTTCAATAAATTCAATCATTCCATACAAATTCAGAAAACAGAATTTAAATTCAGTTGTCTGGTGGAACAAACCTCATCACTTTCAATCTAAGTGATTTAGAAACCTTTCCAAGTCATCAAAGTCAAGGTCGAGTCACCAGAACTCAAGTCAAGTCTCAAGTATTCCCTTCATGCATCAAGTAAAGTCTCAAGCAATTAAAATTGTGACTCAAGTCATGTGACTCGATTCCCCACCTCTGCACTGGAGTGCTGGGTCTTATCTCGCCTGTACATTTTCTGTTTACTTTTCAAGGTCATGGGAAAAGTATGTGAAGTAGAGATGGTATTTACCTTAGGTGGTTGTAAGAATAGCAAGCACGTTATCTGACCTCAGTGAGCAGCTGCAGCAAAAGAGGGGAAAAACTCACTTTTCTCAGGGTGAAGTTGTCTTCTGGACTATTTCTGCAAATCCTCACTGTTTGTTTACCAATCCCCGGACCACTCGGAGGATTCATGCATCACTTTGAAAAGTAATCTTTTCTTCTAGACAATGTCTTGCACCGTGGTCGTCATTCTGCAATATTACACAAATTGTGATGCTCAATATTCAAGCAATAAACAAAAGACATCTGGTGAGTTTTGGGTTGCACCCCACTGCTGAAGCATGGCGTGTCAAATTAGCAGTGTCTCCAATGCAATATGTTAGTGTTGTAGTACAAGAAGGCAATATGCTGGCTATAAGGCAGACAGTGAGATATCGCCCCCTCACAGCAGCCATATGAGCAGCGATACAGAGGAGAAGAGCAGCAGAGACTATTAGTTGATACCCAAGTGTGTCACACGCTGCTTTTTTGTCCCTCGGTGGAATTCACATGGCAACAGAAAAATAGTTGCTCTGTTCTCTCTTTTCTCTTCTCCTCTCTTTTGTCTTCTTTCTTTGTGTTCCGTTTTTCCTGTACTTTCTTTTCAATTCTGCTCTTTGTTTCCCCTTCCTTCTGTTCTCCTTTCTTCTCACCTCTTTCTTCCCCTACCCATTTTTCACTCCAGGTTGGACCGGGGAGAAAGTGTGTCTGGCCGGCGACAGTGCCGGCGGCAACTTGTGTGTGACGACATCGATGCGCGCCGCTGCTCACGGGGTGCGAATGCCAGATGGCATCGTGGCAGCCTACCCGGCTACGCTGCTCACCGCCTACGCCTCGCCCTCCCGCCTGCTCACACTTATGGATCCCCTGCTGCCGCTCAGTGTGCTCTCCAGGTGTCTCAGTGCCTACGCAGGTGTGTGTGTTTAAAAATCAAGCTAGGACGTTTTAATCTTGTGAAGGTGAGAAAAGGCGTAGATCTTTGTCTTTCCCACCATACACTCAAACAGGAGTGAGTGATAGGCCAATAGGAAATCAATTTTCAACCTGTCCTCTGTTCTTTCCCTCTCTCTTGCCTTCTCCTTTCCCTTTTTTTTTTGCTTTTTTAACCTTTTTCCTCCCTCTGCCTTCTTTCTTCCCTCCATTTCTCCATGTCTGTGCTACCTGCTCCTACTCTATACATGATGATTTGTAATTGGGGTTTTGATAATAATGCTGATGATGGCATCTAGTTTATTGGCCTGTTAAGATGATTTGTTTTTGTTTGTTTCTTTAGCTAGTAATAATGATGACATTAATCATAAAGATGTTTTGTTCTAGCTGTGTATATTTGCAGGACCTCTCTCGCACACTGTTGCCTCATTTAGTTTTATGTAGTACATTATGTTTGTTGTATAGTGTCATTGTTTTGTATTTTATTTATTTTTCATCCACTGTCTGTAATACAAATCGCCCTGAGGGGATATTAAATCTATTCTGCCACTCTTTCTCTCTGCTCTACTACCGTACCTTTCCTATCTTCTCTGTTCTTATTCATTCCCTACCTTTTCTCATCCTTCCCAACTTCTTTCCCTCCCTCCTTTCCTGTCCTTTCATCTTTCCATCCTGACTTTCCCTCCATGTCTCCCTCCCCAGGCAATGAGCCGCAGACGGAGAAGCAGGTAGAGAGAGTGAGCACGCTGAGCATGGTGAAGAGAGATACAGCGCTGCTGCTCCGAGATTTCCGACAGGGAGCCTCCAACTGGATCCACTCTCTGCTGGATCCCAACAGAGCCTCCGCCTCCGCCAACACAGCTGCAGAGGCACCGCCAGGAGCCACTGGTACGCCACCGTTTGTGTTTGTGTGTATGGGTGTGTTTATGTATGCGTGCACATGTTTGTGTTTGCATGTGTGCACAGGTGGGTGGGAACATTAGGAGATGGGTGGGTGATATAACTGTGTTTTACTTAGCAGTAAAGGTGTTCAAAGTTTTTTGGTTGGGATGGATGTACAAAGTTTTCTGTGCAATCAGCTTGTGATCATGTCTACCTGCAAAAAATATTAATGGGATCTCCAAATAAGTGTGTGTGTTTATCCCCCTCTGTTTCAAGGTGTTTGCTATGCTAGTGCATTTATCCAGTGTGTTTGTCTTAGCTGAGAACACTAATTGCCCCAAAGTTCATTACACCCCATATGGAGGAGGTCATTGAAATGGATCCCCCTATTCAACAGTTAACTAACCAATTATCGCGGTGTCCCTTTCTGTTGCGTAACACCCCTGCAGCCCCATCCATATCAATCCACCTCCTTGGAGCGGCAGTGGTTTGACAGTAATTGTTAATTGTAGCCACCGTAAATCTAGTGGTGAATCATAATTTCCCCGGTGTCCCCTTAGCTAGGTGACACCCCCACAGCTGCAAGCCCAAACTAATGAGAGTGTCATTGGTGGGTGTACATTATTAAAAGGCCATCATGGTGCTGAGATGGTTCATTATTAAAGGGATGGGAGAGCGGTAGCTTTGTGAGGAGACCAGCCATGACAACTCTTACAGCTGTGTTTTGACGGCTGGGGGCGGGACGAATGATATCACCATGACAGCACTGTTTGAAAATTCCTCCGCCCCCTTCCCTTTTCTTGTTCCTGATATATCCCCATTTGCATTTTAGGCTTTTAACTGTTGGCTCTCAACCAGAGGACATACAATAAGTGGAAACAGCAGAATAAGTGAATTCTCTTTTGTGTACCACCATCAGTGTTAGTACCCTAATTTTTTTTTTTCGATGTCCTCCAACCATCAGTGGCCTCAAGTGAAGTTGAGTGGCCTCTTCATCTTTCATACGCTATTCAGTGTGCGTGGTTAACTTTAGTTTTTAATGAACCTCTCTCTCACTGTTTGTCTCTCTCAAACACTCTCTGCTCTCCTTTTCTGTTTGTTTTGCACAATCTCTGTCTCTCTGTCTCTCTCTCTCTGTCTCTCTCTGTCTCTGTCTCTCTCTCTGTCTCGCTCTGTCTCTCTGCCTGTCTCTCCCCCCCCCCCCCCCCCCTCTCTCTCTCTCTGTCTCTTTCTCTCTCTCTGTCTCTCTCTTTTCTCTCTCAGATGCAGTGAGGAAGAGCATATCCGAGGCGTCCATCTCCTCTCCTCACTCGGACCCCCCCATACCCCCAGAGCCGACAGACTTCTCCACCAGGAGAGTGTCTGTGAAGAGCCAGACTTGCCAGGACCTGGGGACCCACAACAATTCCACCTCCCACACTGCACCACTGCTCTCCGAGCGCACTGTACGTCACGCTTGAACACCGTTTACATTTACATTTTTTAGGCACTTAGTTGATGTCCTTGTCCAGAACAGCTTACAATTAGCGAGCAGGCAAGGGTTCAGTGAATTGCTTAAGGACACCTGGCTGTTGCTGGACATATTGTTGCTGGGGTGGAGGAGGGGGAGGGGTGGGGGTGTTATGGCATGGTCTCTAACCATGAGGCCACCCTGTTGTCCAACAACCACAGAATTAGAATTGTAATTTGATGATTATAACACCATCAGAGAGCACAGAGAATTCCCACTAGTCTCCTATCTAGGATCCAATTATCTCACCTTTCATACAATTTGCATTAAAGAGAGTTGGGAGTACAATTTGAGTCTGTTGAAGAGATTGTAACGTTGGACTGTGTGTCTGAACAATGTTGTAGCATGGAGATATGTTGGCTCGGCATCATATATTCCCTGCAGTGGTATGTGTGTTTCACATCACTGAACTCAGCTGAGCTTATATGTCACCCATGCCTCATAAACAGATTTGGCTAAAGGATGCTGACTGAATACCTAACCTTTTGGTTCTGGCAAGGTGTTGGAGATTATCCCTTTGTGTGTTTTCACACAGGCAGACTGGATTAGTGGCTGGCTTGGGGAAAAATAGCTAGCAGGGGTGACGTCAGACTTGAAATGCTGCTGTGCCTTCCCTCCTTGAAATGGGGATTGTTCAGCCAAGACTTTCAGGCATTCAGCCAAGGTTTTTAGAAGGAGATTTTCAGAAGGGCAAAGCGTTGTATACATAACCAAGGTTGCCTTGCAAATATTTTATACTTTTAGTATAGTTCCCACTTTCCTCAACATTACCATCTCCCTTATCCAGTCAGTCTTTAATTTAACTTCGCCTGAATAATTTCTCTTCCTTATGTAGCCAGAAGATGTGAGTTTCTTCCTCTCCAAGGAAGCCGATGCCTCCATGACCAGCGCCCTGTCTTCGGTGGCCATACCACCCCCTGGTGGCGAGGAGGGGTCAGAGCTGGATTACCCCAGGGAGTTCCCCCTGGGCTTTGAGCCTCTACGCTCGGAGCAGCTGGCTGAGATGAGGCTGCAGAGCTCACCGGTGGTCAGGGACCCCTACTGCTCCCCCCTGCTGGCCCCCGATAGCATGCTGAAAGGGCTGCCACCTGTACACATAGTGGTAAGAAGCACAGGCAGAGGGAGGGATGAAGAGAATTGGGGATGAGGTAGAGAAATGGGGGGACGGCCACTCATACAGATGAATACACAAAGGCCACAGGGTTCTTGAGGAGGACAGCTAGCTCACAAACAATCTTACCCTTCTCTTTTTATGGCTGTTTGCATAACAAAGTTATTGAGTAGAGTGGAGTTCACCATATCAGGACAGTTCAGATGGTGTTCAGACCCGGTGCACATTCTAGTATCAAGAAGAGAGAGTGAGATAGAGTGTGATAGGAGGAATAGATGAACTTGAGACCTGCTCTCTCTTGTGTGTTAATATGAAAATGAGGCAATTGGCGCAGGTTTTAAAGTGGCTAGAGTGAGTCAGCGAGAATGTAAAGAAAGACGGGGGGAAAAAAGAGGGGGGAACGCTTGGCTTCCTTTTCTTCATCCTGTAATTAAGATTCTTGACATGTCTGAAGGGAACCCTAATTTGCTTTCTGCCGTTCCTCCCCCTTCCCTCCCTCCCGCTTCTTCTCTCTCCCTTCTCAGGCTTGCGCATTGGACCCCATGCTGGATGACTCGGTGATGTTTGCCAAGCGTCTGAGGAACGTGGAGCAGCCTGTCACTCTGTGCGTGGTGGACGACCTCCCCCATGGCTTCCTCAGCCTATCACAGCTCTCCAGGGAGACGAGGGAGGCTGCCAATGTCTGCGTGGAGCGAATTCGCTGTGTCTTTACCCAGGACACGCCCCCGGAGCCACGCAAGCACCGCAAGCTGGAACGGACCGATAGGGGTGTTTCGGGCTCTCCTGGGGAAACCAGTTCTCTCTTCGTTGGTTCCATTGAGGGAGAGCAGCTAGCTGCTGGGAGAGGGGCTAAAATTGCAGATGGGGAGGGCTTAGTTGCTGTGGCAGCCCAGAATAACACAGACGTTGGTGGTATTGGGGCTTAAATGGGGTTAGATAGAAAAGAGGACTGCTGTTCACCCAAGAAGTGAAGAGAGAAAGAGTAAATGAAAGTCAGACAGAATTAGGCAATGCAAAGCCTAAGAGAGAGAGAGAGTTCAGAAAAGCAAGAGATGGGGGAGTTTGGAGGAGGCTGGGAGATTGCCCAGTTTTTGAGAGCGAGAACAAAATAGTAGAGGAGCACTGAAATACAACTTCCTCTGCTTTAGAATTCACTTGCTGCTTGACTTTGCATCACCATGCACAGCCGCAAACCTCTGGCTGGCAGACAAAACAAACACACCCACAAAAGACAGTCATATTTCAGAATAGAATGGTGATTTAGCAGCTGCTTTGATCAAAGACCAACACTCACCCACACACACAGCACACATCCTTAACAGCTTTGCCTTTAGGCGGCAGAGGCTCGGACATAAAGCAGCGCGGAAGGTTCTTGAGACGAGGCCTGAATGGGTGATTCATCTAGGCCAAGGCAGCCATTTGAGTCCCTAATCAGATAGTGGTAGGCACACTATAGGCTTCTCTATAGAGCCATCCCCATCTAAATGGCCACTTGTCCTTTAGGGAGCCACTCTAAATCACACTTAATAACTCCACATTGTGTTCTCTATTACGCCAGTTTGGCAGTCAATACAGCTCACTTTGTGGATAGTAACTCTGTTGACTCTCTCCCAAATGGAATTACAAAACTAAAAGACAACAGACTTAAAGGCTCTAAACTGGATGAATTGATTTGCTTGTTCCTCGAAATTCCATTGCAATTGTTAATCATATTATTAATCCTACGCCATAGTATTACTTTTACCTTATTTATAGCAACGATTTATAATGCTGTATTATAACCCCTGAATAATCATTATAGCTTTTCTTTGTTTGTTGATGTATGCGATAACGTTGTTTGTTATATGTAATCTTTTGCTGCTTATTCCACATTTTTGAATGTGCGCAGTATTTAACTTAAGCTTCTCTAGCCACTGCTGCTCTGACATCCTTTGCCTTCCCAATTAAGCGCATATTCTACTCTCAGTAATGCATACTGATAGGGTCGAATATTACACAGGGACACAGCACTTCCTATCTAGATGCTGCCTAGTGCTTTTTGTAGTGTTGACATTACTAATGCAAAAGATTGCATTTTATTGATTGCTACAATTAAACTTTGTTGGAGATGCACTGAGATGCACTACTTTCTGAATACAAGTATTCACTTGGAAAAAAAAAAAGCACTTGTGCTTTTTGGAATGTGCTTTTTGGAAACTTGGGTCCCATCTTCATAGCAGTCTAAAAACAATCACAGCTTGCAAAACTGCCGAAAGAGGCAAAACGTTTGTTTTTTTTTCCTTCTAAGACTGGAAATGACTGCTTGTCATTCTCCTACCGCAGAACTGGAATAGGAGAGATAGAGGCGGCAGGATGCGCAGCCCTCAGCTATCAATATACATTTTAACTTCACTACACTGATTTGCACTCGAATACCCCCCCTTCCTCACCAGGCTTTATCACTCCCTCCCTCCCTACCCAATATGTAGTGCGTCAAAGTACCACTTCTCTCGAGTCAGGGGACTTCCTGCCTGACAACCTGTTCATACAAATCAGAGGCTTTTAGGAAAAGCCAGAGGCCCCAGACCAAGAAAAGGGATTGTAAGAGCACTGTGTAAAAGCCACTGAACTTGTATCTGGCCGACTACACGTGGCTGATGGTCCAACCTGAGCAGAATTTTTGCTCCTCGCAATTACATTAGGGGTCGACTTTGTCTTTGGTGACCCGAGGACACTCTGCCTAGCTTGTTGTCATTGATTCACTTTGAAGTACAGGAAAATGTCCTTTGGAGGGTCGGTCCCTCTATCAAGTCCAACTAAATATAGATGCCAACAATGCTGGCGCTGTCCTGCCCTTGCCTGGTAGCAGGGCTGGGTTGCCAGGTCTGTAGAGAGGGATGCTGTGTGATGAATAGGATTTAGCTGAAGCGCTGAGTGCAAAATCCCCCCGTAGAAGAGCAGGATTTTCAGCAGAAAAGTCATGCTACAGGATTAGACCATGCTCGGTTCTGTCAGCCTGGAGTACTTACTGCAATATTTTTAGTCAGATTGATAGAGAGGACCAGGGCTGTGAAGAGGAGGAAAGTAATACACTCATCCTCTTGGAGATGCTGGGTTGAAGTTTGTACTTGCATTACTGGTTGCTGTTTATGCTCACTATGCACTTTTACTGCAGTCGGTCTCTCAATCCGTGCGAGTCTATTTTGGACTGGTTGTGTACATGTCACTTTTTTTGCCGGTATGTGTTGCACAAGTGGAGTCTGCATGTGTGCGCTCACGTGACGCTGATGTCTGAGATGTAGATCGTGTCTTTTGTTGCGTGCGTGAAACCACCAGCCCAGGTGAGAAACATGAGCTCACACATGCACGCATCATTGTGTGTGGCATACGTTCACATAAAGACACGAACGGGCGCTTTTCAGTCAGAGACTATTCGTGCTGTCAGTCATCTTTTGTTGACACTTTGGAAGCTCTTTGATGAATTCGAGGCTCTAATGGACAACAGTTACCTCGGTGATGTACGTGGGCTTGACTTCTGCATCAATACTGCAAACGCCACCTATGCACCTACACCTACAGGCCCGTTATGAAGCCCTGCAGGGTTGATGGGTCATTAGCACCTCCTTGTGAATATGGCTTGTATAGACTAGCACAGCTCTTGACTTCAAAAGGGCTGTGTGCTTACACCATGTTGCCCACTCAAACCATTGGGGCATTGTGCGTAGTTGTGACTGAAATTTCTAATTGTGTGAACCACTAGAAAACTTAAATTTGTGTCAAATGTGTACACGTGCAGTTTAACCCCCATTGGCCTCTTGCCCTTGTTGCCCACTCATGCAGAAGGCTAACTCAAGTGCAGGTGATGGTCCAGAGAGCCCATCTGGTGTTTTGGACAGATGAGGCGTCCTACACCTCTGCTGTTATTAATCTGCACAGACAGTCAGTGTTGCATTGAGGCGCAGTCTCCCCATTCCCATATATTTGTGGTTCCGCCACTGCTTATGCTGCCTACAACTTTGAGCCGCAATGTTTTGTTCAGCGTTGTTTAAATTAGTGTCATTTCATAGAATATGTATGCGTTGATGATCCACAGAACAATTTTATAATCACTAATCATTTTCACGAATCATCCTTGTAAGTACAAGTTGTAGTAGTTTAGTGTAATATTGCTTTTTGGGTTGTTCAATTATCAGGTTGTACAGCATACCTCTACCTTTTTTTTTCCTTTTTTGAAAGTTTTTCTCACTAGAGACTTTCTTAGCCCCAGGCTGATTTCAACGAAGTGCAATGTGATAAACCTTACTGCAAACATATGAGCTAACAGCTTTCAACGATTAGGTCAAGAAACACAGCTATGCAGTTACACACCAGCATCAAATCACTTTTCTTTTCAGTACCTCCATGATGACTTTGCTTCCACAGATGGAAATGTGATAATTATATTTACTGTGGTCAAATGTGTTTGAATCAGCCCGAGGTGAGACTTCATAGTTGGCATGCCAAGCCATATGCCACTCCACTTAGTTTTAAATAGACTGTATAAGGTTGTACAAAATCTGATCCTTTCACAAACATATATTTGCATTTAACTGACGTTGACCGCTTCTCTGAAATGTTTCCTAATGAGAACAACTTGCTTGATCCACCACAGTTAGATAGCCTGCATATAAGATTAAGGTTTCAATCGGAACCAAAGGCTGCAGCCAGTCGTTAAATCAGAAGCACCGTCCTTGCCATTTAGAGCCATTTTAGTGTTGACTGGTGTCGGTGAAAATGCAGATGTTATTCATTGTGATAGTACTCCATATGCAAATGTTAAGGCACTGTAAAATGCAGTTTTGAAGTAGAACTTGATTAGCCTTTTAAAAAAAAACATGTACAAGCCATAGACTGGAAGCAAAGATGTTTTAAGTTTACATGATTTTTTTTTCCTTTTTATTAAAAAACACCACAAGTGCAAACCTGTGAATAAAAAAGAATGAATGTATATTAAAAAATGACATGATTCCTGTAGATATTTTTACTTTCAAATTTGTTAATCTGATTGATATGATTTTGACCCCTGCACTTTATTTGCAGGTTTGACTGAATGTTGTCAGATATACGATGAGTAGGCTGGTTTCTTTCCCTGTTGATTTTTATCAAAAATAAATATATTCTCCCATGAACCTGTTGTGTCCAAGTCCATCATTTAACCTTTTGTTTGCACCAAAGGACTAGAGACTATAATTCAATCTAGCTAACCAGATCTTACTGACATCTGATAGCTTTTGCTTTTATTTTGAAGATTGCATGCGTAAATGCCAAAACTCTTAATCAAATTTCACCAATACCTTGACTCAGTCAGGACTTCAGGAAAGGTCAAAAAAGACGTTGGCCTTTGGTTAAACGTATTAAGTGTCCGTCAAATTTGAAAAACCACAGTGCAGCAAGGGCTTTGTGTTCTTTTTCGTTAATCGTTATTTCTCTATGGATGCAGCTGATGTTGGAGATATCCCGTGATGAATTGCTACCTATAATGTTGGGATTTCAGCAATATCTCCCCCCATTAGTGCAGCCTGTGCCTGTTGATTTGTGCATTTTTAACGAATGGCCTATGTGATAATTTGGACTAGGCCTACATTAGGAGAGCAGGCATCATCTGTCTCTCTGTGATAGTTCATTAGAGCTCTGCTGTGAAAACTGGTCCTTCTTGCAATCAGCGGTGGCATATTTTATCTGGACATGTCGCAATCTCAAAGCAAGCACGCGCAGAATGCGAGGTATCGGGGGCGCGTGTCCAAAGCGCGCTCCCGCCCGGCTTCAACTGTTGGGGCCACATGCATCGAAGGCACGAGAACGCGCGTCCTCTCTGCTTGCATCTCCGAGCCGTGTCGGTTCCTGCGCGCTCCCGGAGAGAGACAGGCTTAAGGGAGCCCGGAGAGCAGACGAGCGACAGCGGGGGAGAGAGAAAGATGGAGGTTAGGTATGGTGAGAGACTTTTGTGCTTGGCCGTGCTGTCCAGTGTCCTCTGCGTGGGTTCAGTTCTGGGGAAATACGTCAAAGGCATCGTCAACACCAAGGAGGTAAGGGCTGTTTTTGTTTTATTCCCCTAATTTATCACTTGTGACAATGACATCGCCTCAGACTGAGACTGTTAGTGGAAAAGGGACCCGACTGCGTATCCGCACGCAGGTGTCTCTGTGGCGGACTGTTCAGCGGATAGACGAAGATCTTATTGCCCAGCCCCTGTTAAGTTGCCTGGGGTATTTGGATCTATTTGTTGTTGCTATATGTAACACATTCACCTCTATTCTGCCTTGCAATTGCGCGCCATCTGTATGCGTGTCATATGCGGCGTATATTTTACCTTCATTATTCCGGATAGTCTTTTGGCATTATTCTAAGGACCAGCATCAAACCAGTCTACGATTGTCGAGCCTACAGTAGTAACCCTCATCTTTAACCCAGAGCCAACCTATTGCATTAGATTTTCTTACATGCTTTAAATTGCCAAGATTAATCCGGTTTATTATAGGGAGAGCCGTTACAGGTGTGCGTCAGATGTCTTCTGGCGCGCAGCGGTTGTTTTGTAGTGGTCCTGTAACAACTAGGATCAGTCCACCCCGGTCAGGGCTTTTGTCAGTTTTCAGACAAAAGCAGCCTCTGTCTTCCTGCCCTGACTCTCTGTCTGTGAGAGTTAAAATATAACTGTGTCATGGACAGATATGGGCCGGTTGTCATACTGTACCACCTGGTGTTCCACCTCTGTGGTTCATATTTTCAACAGTTTATGGATCAAGTACAGTACAGGGGAACAGTACTTCACAATGCAAAGACGTTGGATGGGTCTTCCATTTTGCTCTGAGTAGTAGGCCACCATCCATCTATAACCATGCATCAAGCCTAAGTAGCCTTTATAACAAGACTTTCAAATAAGCCTAAAGCAACACAAGTCACTCATTATGGTAATGTGTTTGTATGTTCAAATAGAGAACATCATAATAAGTCTATTGTGGTAATTTCTACAGAGAAATCTAAAGCTGTAGAAATCAAAATATTCATCTATGATGCAAGGGAAGAGACTATATTATTGATTTCCCACTGGTGTTCTGTGGAGTGAGCTCAGGTATGCCTGGAGTTTTTGCTCAAACATAAAGAAAGTCAATGTTTAACAAATATGAAACATGGATCATTGCTGGAATCAAATTAGATAAGCATAACAATATACCTGAGCACGTTTGAGCAAAGCAATTAACCCATAGTTTCCTCAGTGGAGCTGCTCAGTGGCCAGCAGCAGAAGACTGTGGCTGCACTCAGCGGCTCCCAGGTGTGACTGCATGTCACTGCATGAATGTGAAGCAGGGTGGTGTGGAGAAAAAGAGCATGCACGTTCAGGAAAACCCAGACCCTTCCTTTGAGAAATCAAGGTTAAAAATATTGTACCACAAAAGGTTGAAATACTTCCGGGCAAAGTGAATCCTTGGATGTGAAGGTGTTGAATGAAACAAGTATATCGCCTTGCTTGGCTCTCCCAAAAATCGAAGAATAGAACGTATCAGACACCAGGAGGTTTGAGTCAATAAAGTTTCATTTTGAACAGACCTATAAAACCTGTTGACTATTTGTGTTCGGATACCCTTAAGTCTGTCTGCAGTAAATTTGAAACTGCTTCATAAAAGGAGATACTACTGAAGTCACGAGTTTGAATCCCCAGACTGACTGGGACGATCAGAATGGATAAACTGAACAAGAGGCAGTCATTGCTCCATCACTAACTACTGTTGAAATGCCCTTGAACAAAGCGCAGAATCCCCACCTGCTTCAGTGGAGCTGCTCAGTGGCCGACAGCGGGCTAAAAGTCTTTGGTTGAACTGGGCAGCTTCCAAGTGTTAGTGTGTGTGTGTGTGTGTGTGTGTGTAACTCGTCGTCCCCTGGCATCTGCTCTCACAGTCCTCTGCGGTAAATAAGAATATGGTTTTAGTCAACCCGCCTTGTTATATAAAGGCTTAAAATAAATGAGGCTTAAGATAAATAAATAAAATCCACATCTATACTGCATTGTTAGTTGTGAATAGATAAATTAGAATGAAGAAATTAGATGGGTAAATAAATGAAGATAAATTGGAGTTGCATGCTTTATTTCACGCCTTTCACTCATTTCCCTGTGGGGCTAAAGAAGATTCTTGCGGCCAGTTTTTCTCAATATCCGTCTCTGAGCCAGTCAAGGACTATTTGACAACCTAAGCAAAACAACAGAGCAGTTTGAATGGCACAAGGTAACACAGGGCTTGACATATTGATATTGTGTGTGTGTGCGTGTGTGTGTGTGTATATACAGTTAAACACATCATCAGTCTTGCTTGTGCATTGCTGCCCCAAGGTCACCCACTAACTCACATCACCTCCTCTCCGTCTCTGTCTCTCTCTCCTTCTCCTTCTCGCTCTCTCTCAGATTTACACTCATACACACACACACACACACACACACACACACAAAGGATAAATCCCAGTGCTACCAAAATACTTAACTTAAATCCCATGTCTGCAGCAGCTATATCAGGGTCTGGAGAAGGGAGGGCAGAGTTTAGGCAGAACTCTAAATTTACAAGTATAATTTACCACAGTGGGAAGGATGAATAGGATCTGTTGGGAAGACTGGAGTTACTGGTTGAATAGAGACACAAGGAAAGTTAAAGACAGGCATTGGTGTGGCGGACTGGTTAACAGTTTTATTGCGGCTGGTAGATGCATATAATTAGCCTCAGTGGCTGGCGGTGTCAGGCAGTACGATCAGGCCGGAGGACTGATAAAGCGTCCCTTCGAGGAGCGGGCAGTAGTAGCCTTAAGGTCAGAAGACGGCCGCCATTTTGAATCCGGCTGGGAAAATCTGGGCAGGGAAAGTGAATGATTTCAGGCTGCACTGGGAAGCTCCCATGTGTCAGAACTGTATGAGTTGCTGGAAAGCAGCATTCGTGAAGGTTGAAAAAAGTCCTTGAATCACCTCAGGTTGGGGTTCAGCATCTTGCTCCGTTGCACTTTGACACACACTGGCTGTGACAGGTATCAAACCTGTGACCTTCTGATTTTCTAAAGGTTTTCTAGATTTTCTAAACTATTCCTCTTGGGGTGTGGAGCAACAGTGCTGCACACTTGTACTATAGAAAGAGTGGTTGCATCTGTAAATATCTCTTGGTAGGGGCAGGGAGGGTTCCCGGACTTCCCACGGACCTTGACAGTCCATTGAGAAAAACGAAATAAGGCCTTAAATGTTTTTGAAAATGAACGGATGGTCTTAAAAGTGCTGCTATATTTTTTTTTAATTAAAATATAGCAGCCAAATTTATCAGTATGCCAACGCTCTCTGGACCTCTCACCATCCCTGGATCAACACTTCACATCCTGAGGAAAACCCTCTGATGGAGATTTGCATTGACATCACAGCAGTTTTAAAAGTAATGATTTTACCAGGATTTTTTTGACTTGACAAGATCATGAGTAAAAAATTAGGCCTCTGTAATTTCTGATATTGACCAATGTCATGTCTTAATGTAACTTGAAACATGCCAATTTTGAGTCGCAAAACAATACCTAGAAAGTCATGGAAAAGTCCTTGAATGTGACGTCCAGCTGAGTCCGGGAAGCCTGTGTTTAGAATTTCCCAGTCCACAACTCAATCAGTTTTCTGCATCTTTTTTTTATGAGAACATTGTGATTAGATACCGTGTGTGTCTGTGTGTGTGTGTGTGTGTGTGTTTGTGTGTGAGAGTGAGAAGGACAGTCTGGATGTGTGCATGCTTGCTTGAATCTGTGTGTGTGTGTGTGTGTGTGTATGTGCATGCCTGCGAGGCTTGTGTGCTCATGTGAAAGACACAGAGAGGGACAGAGCTTGATGCCCGAGTGTGTTTATGTGTGTGTCGTGTGTTTATGTGTTGCGGCGTTGTGTAACCCTGACTAATGAATCATTGAGAAGCCCAGCGGTCCAGGGGTGACTTGACTAGCTGATTGGTAATTAATTGTTAATGAGGCTTAGCAAGCAAACAGGGATCTGGAGAGACAGAGAAAAAGACAGAAAGCTACAGAGATGAAAGGACAGAGAGAGAGGGGGAAAGAGTGTGAGAGAGCGACAGAGAGAGAGAGAGAGAGAGAGGGAGGGGGAGATGCTGAATTGACCGGATACTGCATCAAGGCATAGCACTTGATTAATGGGCTGTACGTACACACACACACACACACACACACACACACACAGACATGCACAAACACACGCACACACACGCACGCGCACACACGGAGAGGTGGCTGAATGACTCTGCATCACAATGCAGTGGCCATGGGGAAATAAGAGGACTAAAAGGGGATTAAGGTAGACACCTCATCCACTGTTTCTGTTCTCCAGTGGCTCAGCCTCTGCTCTGCTTTCCACTGACAGACAGACACACATACACACACACACACACACACACACACACACACACACACGCTGGGCTATACTGGGCTTACTGGAGGCTGCCTGGGATACTTTCTGACATTGGTGGAATAGCTTTGCCCCGGTGCTGAATTGGCCTAACAGCTATCTAGCAACACACAGACTTGTTGATGCTGCCTTGACCTTGTTATGCTCAGCTGTCCGGCCTTCCAGCTAACTAGAACAATGACATCAAGTGTCTGAGGCAGAGAAATTTGCAGTGTGTGTTTATATATATATTTATATGTGTGTGTGTGTGTGTGGCTGTCTCTTCCCATGAGGTCCAGACATTCTCACAACGATAATAGAATCAGAAAACGACTTTGGTTAGCGTTCGTGATCAATGGAACGTCCTCATGGGTGTAGTAATACCGACGTGTGTGTGTGACTGCGCGTTTGTGTGTGTTGGAAGCAGAAAGAATGAGCTCATAGCAAGAAATTCTAACTAATTATCTGCTCCGAACACAATTGTTCAGGCAGAGCTGTGCTACCGCTGCGTTATTGAGTAGGTAATTTGAAGGACGGACGCACGGAGACGAGACAGAATAAAAGTGTTTGTGTGTGTTGTGAATGAACGGCTTGGCCTTTTGATGTTTCTATGGCAGCTGCAAAGTAAGGCATGCAGCGGTTGCTATGACAATAATGGGGGGATTGACGTTTGGTGTGGGGTGTGTGTGTGCGTGTGTGTGTGTGTACCGGTGTGTGCATATGTGTGGGTATGCATGTTTGTTTGAGACCAACCATGCATACTGTAGAGTGTGTGCACACGTGCTTGTGGGTGATTCTGTGTGTGTGTGTGTGTGTGTGTGTGTGTGTGTGTGCCTAGCATTTAAGTCCAACAAGGGGGTCTTTCACAGTCCCACCCCTGGTCAGTTAAATGATATATACCGCCCCCTCCCTCCATCCCTCCATTCCAACCGGACCACCCTTCCCTCCTCACTCTCCGGGGACCCGGCTCTGGGTCAGTGCTTCCCTCTGCTGTCCCGGTTGTCATGGTAACAGCCGTAAGCGTCACCCGGGACAATGCGGGGAGGAGGGAGCGGGGCTCCGGCTTCAGTGACTTTTGGAGTTTGCCATGAATTATGGCCCAGAGGCTCGAGGGCTGAAGCTGGCTGGCAGAGGCTGAAATATGGCTGCGGTTTTGTTTGCTGTGATATATGGCGGCAGCAGCGCCGGGCATGCTACAGTGCTCCGGTTGCACTTTATTTCTCAGCACAGAAATTACTGAGCTTGTTTATGTAGAGAGAACGCAGGGCAATAGTAATTACAGTATAATGGCGCATGGGGAGTTTTTATGAATGTTTGTTGGTCTGTTGAAGATCAAAAGTCCAAAACAGCAGCCCCAAGGCCAATTTTAATCAGGTACGGGGCAATTATGCTTGAGTGCATGAAGAAGCCGAAATATGCAACAGCTTCTTGTGTGTTGTCTGAGTGCAAGTGATAATAACATCGTAATCTGTGTATTGCACTTGAG
Source organism: Centroberyx gerrardi (assembly GCF_048128805.1). Lineage (NCBI taxonomy): Eukaryota > Metazoa > Chordata > Actinopteri > Beryciformes > Berycidae > Centroberyx > Centroberyx gerrardi. The sequence goes on along the minus strand of NC_136008.1, from coordinate 10,741,278 downwards.
GCCATGTTTTGTATCTTCTTATTTCAACATTTGAAGAGCCCAATTGCTATTTATCCAATTAAGAAAAAAAATATATTACCTGAAGTGAATTCCTCAATATTTCTACAATATAGACGGTCCAGCCTTGTCATTTTTCATAATTTTCTCAACCAAGGATTTAAGTTACCTACTATCATTTAAAAAGTACCATTATGGGACATCCTGGTGGCTAAGGCATATACCATGAACCTGCATTGTCCTGGGTTTGAATCCAGCCTGGGTCTCTCTCAGCTATAATCTATTAAAATAAAGCAAAAATGCCAAGAACATCATCTTTTTTTCTAAGTACTTTCATTTGTTTTAATCATTTTACAAGAAAAAGTGTCACTTTTTTTGAATTGAAACTCCCTCTGACTCCCTCTGTTGGGTTGGTTCAGCTCCCCGCGCAGCCCGGGCCGCTCTCTACATACAGTAAAGAATTGTGTGTAAATACCATATAAGTGATGTGGTGTTAGTGCTGTGTTCAGCACTATGATCCATATCTGTGCGTCTGCCCACAGCTGTATAGAATATATATAGACCGCCGCTGACTGATCCGCCGTTGCCGATGCTGCAGTGCCTTATGTAAGCCCAGTGAAGTACACCATCAGCACTATTATCTGGTCTCATGCTGCCAAGTTTATGGCTGAATAATATTAAGAATGGATAGTCTCTATTTTTCTTCTCAACCCCTCTCCCTTATTAATGCGCTGAGCAACCCCCTTCATGCCCTCTGCTTATACCCTTTCAGGAAGTTTACCCTCTTGACTCTACCTCCCTCCCTTCCATCTTTCCCCCTTTTTCTCTTCCACCCCATCCCTTTTTTTTCTTTGTCTTTTTTTACAATCCCCTCACCCCATGCCCTCTCCTATACCTTTTCTAGAAGTCTGGCCCTTCTGTCCCTTCGCCCTTTCCTCCTGTTCTCCTCTCCCCCCTCTCCTTCTCCTCCCTTTCCCTTCTTTATTGCACCCGTTTATGCCCTCTCCACTTTTTTTTTATTTTCTGTATGTCTTCTCTCTCCTCTCCTCCCTCCCCCACCTCCTCCCTTTTCTCTCCCACATTTATAACCTCTATATACTCACACATACCTTCTCCTTCTCCATTTTTGAACCTTTTTTTTTTGCCCTCCCCTGCTTACCTACCTCCCCCTTGCTTTTCCACTGATGTTAATGGTTTTTTTTTTACCTTCTCTCCTTTCCTTCTCACCTCTCCTTCCTTTTCCCGCTCCTTCTCTTTCCTCTCTTCTCTCTTTCTTAACTCCAGGATTGGGTTTTCCTCACTCGCTTCTGCTTTCTCACCGACTTCGGACGTCTGGACTTCCGGTTCCGCTATCCAAAGGTAGGATGACTCATTTTTGTGTTCATGTGTGCGTGTGCGTGTGCGTGTGTGTGTGTGTGTGTGTGTGTGTGTGTACCTCCGTGCATGCTTGTGTTTGTTTTCATTTATCTATTTCTTTTCATTTTCCAAATTGCCAAAGCCAAATTGCCACAGTCTGCCTTCCCATATACTGAATTGCTCCCTTGTTCCTCTGTACCAGCCACTGCACTGCACTACACTTTCTTCTATCACTGGCAACATCAATGTTTTACATTTCTTCTTTCACCATCCTTTCTTTCTTTACTTCACTCTCTCTTCCGCTCTACTCACCAACTGCCTCTCTCTTTCTCTCTTTCCTTCCTCCTCCCTCCTCTAAATTGATGCTATCGCTCTTTTTCTCCTCTCTGCTTCTCTCTTCCTTCCTCCGGCTATTCCTGCGATACTCCGCATATACCTTGTCCTCTTTTCCTTTCCTCTCCTCCTTTTGCTCTCCTTCTCTCTATCCTTCTCTCCGTCTGTTTCGTTCTTCCGCCCTGCCCCCTTTTGCCAATGCCTTTCTTTTACTCTTTTAGCCTGCGGACTTTGGAAACTGTTTTTTGTCGTATAAATCTCACACCCTCTCACTCGTTCTCCCCGCCTCGTCTCCCCCTCCTCTCTGTTCTCTTCTCTGCGCATCCCACCCCTACCTTTCTCCTAACCTCTATCTCTCTCTCTCTATCTCTCTCTCTCTCTCTCTCTCTCCCTCTATCTCTCCTTGTCTCCGTCCTGCGCAGTCTCGGTGCTGTCAGAACATATTGCTCTACTTTGATGACAGCTCTCAGTGGCCAGCTGTGTACAAGAGGCCCGAAAAGGTGAGATACTGACACCCTCTGCATTGTGTTTTGTGGAAAGCCTGTATTAAAGGGAAATAACACCCAATTTTAGAATTCAAATTGTCACTGTTGTCATGTAAGAATCTCCAGTTTTGTTGATTTTCATGTTTTAACTTCAACTGAAAGATCACACACTCCTCTATGGGTTGAGGAAATTCTATGACCCTTGGTGCTAATGAAACCTTTTCAAAACCCGTTGGATAAACTCTAAAGTACACGGTGGCCAGGCTAAAAATAACGCTGCTTTCCCTAGTTCCTGAAAAGTTTGTATTTTGGAGATACAGGGATTTCACCCGAGAGCGGTAAATATATTATTGATAATACCTGCACATATCTAGGACGATGCAATCCATATCTGTGAACACAAACAGAGTGAGACACCAGAGACTTACGACTTTGAACTTGTGAACTGAAGCTGCTTCGTAGGCAATGACATGGAAAAGTTGGTGACTGTGAAAACAGCCGGGAAGATTTGTGCATAGAAACTCACAAAATCAGACTCCCATCCGCTGTCCATGCAGTGCAAATGTAATATCTTGCTGATATCATCATTTTAAGTCAGAGGTTTTTTGGCTTTGGGAGAGTTACAGTATTTATGTTCATATATATCACCTGGCCTGTCCCTAGACTATAGAAATAACATACATGAATACTTAAACTGTGCGGTATTCTCCTGTATGCAACACGATCAGCTGTCACTTTGATATAACATGCCATCAGTCTATGAAATCGACATTAAATTGCTTTTACAACCAATAAAAAATGTATAATGGGGCCATTTATTCTAGACAGACCCTTGCTATCCTCCTCACCCCCAGTCGGCTGTGCTTAACCAGTGTATTATTCTATCAGCACACAGGATCTGATGTAACTATCCCTTGTGCTATTAAACTAGGTTAAGCGCCTAAGTAGAAACCTGCTTGGATGTTAGAGGAAAGGGAAGAGCGGTTATCAGGGTTATCAAGCATTATGTAGCGTAATATCCTACTTAAAGGAAAAATGATCCACCCTAAAATGCTGTTAACTGATAAAAAAAAAGAGCTACCGGTGATGTACCTTGCATTTCTGAGCCCATGTTTTTGTTTGGTGGTGTATTTTTCTTTCTGTGGCAAAATGTAGATGATGTGAAATGATGCTGAGATATTTTCAGCGCAGCTTCAGTGGAGTTTGATAGCAGAAAAACTTTCAGCTCGTCAGGTTTTGGTGTCAGTCCCTCAGTATCAAAGAGCCGGGGCTTGACGTTCAGCAATCATACAGGGAGAAATCCATCGTAGAAGAGGCAGAGAGACCAGTTTCTCCTCTGACAGTAGCCTCAATAGACCAGAATGCAATGCAGCCACAAGACACGAGTGAGCAGCATGACTCACGCTTTTTCTCGCCTGGAAAAACTCTCTCTTTCTTGTTTTTACTATTGCTATCACTATCGCTTGCTACATCCTACACCTACACATTTAACCCACCGCTGAATGGAGCAAGTTCAGGCATGTTCTCTGGAGTTTGTTGAAAGGCATTCTGGGAAATGTAGGAAATCACTAATTGAAGTAGAAGTAGACGACAACAAAACTCCTGGAGTGCACTGAACATCACAGATTCATGATAAAACAGTGTGAATTTTCCTTTAATGGTAAAGTGTTTATTCATCTAAGGAATATACAGTATATGATGCTGTGATGTCGCTTTTGTTTCAACTGCATCTGCTTTCCCCTTTAGAACTGTTACCAGAAGGAGGCGGTGCTGAGGCCCGAGAACAACCAGGTCATCAACCTCACCACACGCTACACCTGGTCAGGCTGTGTGGTAAGCACGCACACACACACACACACACACACACACACACACACACACACACACACACGCACACATATACACACACATACACACTGAAGGACCTGGGTTCAAGCCCTCATGTCGGCAAGCATCCATCCTGCCGAAGTGTCCGCTGAATCCCAACCAGCTCTGGCAGTGCTGTACTGTTGCTGAACCTGACCTCTGACCTCGCTGTGGTGTGTTGTGTGTGTGGGTGTGTGTGTGTGGTTGAGGGGTAAAAAGAGAATTTTCCTACAGGGATTTACAGGGTATCACATTATTCATTTTTATTATCAGACAGTTATCTCATTTTTATCTTCCCATTGTATATGCCTTTGTTATGCAAAAGAGGTGCAGGGGTAGCCTATGCAAAAGAGGTAAACACACACACACACACACACACACACACACACACACACAGAGCAAGAGAGAGTGAGAGAGAGAGAGAACTAATGGTCTGGAGTATGTGCTTGCCTCCTGTAATGTGAATCCCAAAACGGCTGTTTTACTGATTCACTCAGTTCTACCGCTGATTATACATTCCAGTCAGCCTGGATGGGTCCAAAAGTTTTTTCTTAACACTTGTTTTTTTTATTTATTTATTTCTTTTTTTGGCTTCTTTTTTCACTTTTCAATGGGCGACACAACATGTTTGTTTATCACATTAGGAGGTGTGATTGCCAGCTTGACTCTATTGTTGTGGCTGTTAGTGGTTCTTGTCGCCACATTTTAGGCTATATTGGGGTGTGAAATGTGTTAGTAGCTCGATATCTCAAGCTTCCACTCTGTTGTGATAATTCAATGTGTCTCTGAGGTAAATCTCTTGGTGTTTTTGCATAACAGCGTCCTCTCCCTCCCTCTATCTCTCTCTCTCTCTCTGTCTCTCTCTCTCTCTCTGTCTCTCTCTCTGTCTCTCTCTCTCAGGTGGAGGGAGACGGGAATGAGGAGGTTCTGAGCTGCGTGGGCGGTCGTAGTTTCCGCTCGGTGAGGGAGAGATGGTGGTACATCGCTCTCAGCAAGTGTGGGGTAAGCACTGACCTCCGACCCCCGGTAACCCCCCCCCCGCCCCCCCCGCTCACTCTCCCTCCCCCCCCCCCCCTCTCGCTCGCACACCAGACGGTTTCCTTGGCGACGCACACCACTCCCACACAAACAGACTCGCCGACCGCACACGCAAACACACGCACATACTCTCTCCCTCTGTTTTTCGCTCTCTTTTATTCTCAGACATGCCCATATTTCGAATTGCACGCAGACACGCGTCGTCATCATCATCATCCGTCATTGATTAGCGGTGACTCATGCATAGGTGTTAGATAGATTGATTGAAATTATTAAATGCACAAAGACGGGGTGTTTTTTTTTTACATTTTTAAATTATAGTCTAAGTCCTCGCAGTCAAGAAAATAAAACTGATGAACAAGTGTGAGCACACCCTGAGGAAGGCTCTGCGAAATGTCGGGTGTTTCCAGGCTATCTTTTGTGCTGGCTCTCAATAAATTTTAAATCAGCTTGAGCATAATTTTTGTCTCTGCGTTTGCTTCCGCATTTGAGCATCTTGCACTAGGCTACATTTTAAATTACCAAAGATAAAAGTAATCTAGATTGGCAAAAGAATAGGAATTTTACCTATCGATCCCAGATTTATTTGTCCAACCCTAATAGATAGATAAATAGATAGATAGATAGGTCGATAGATTGATGGATGGATGGATATAGATAGATAGACAGATAGATAGATGGATAGATAGATGGATATAGAGAGATAGATAGATGGATGGATGGATGGATGGATGGGTAGATAGATAGATAGATAGATAGATAGATATAGAGAGATAGATAGATGGATGGATAGATGGATAGATAGATAGATAGATAGATGGTTGGATGGATGGATAGATAGATGGATAGATGGATGGATGGATGAATATAGAGAGATAGATAGATGGATGGATAGATAGATAGATAGATGATAGATAGATAAATAGATGGATAGATAGATAGATAGATAGATAGATAGATAGATAGATGATAGATAGATAAATAGATAGATAGATAGATAGATAGATAGATAGATAGATAGATAGATAGATAGATAGATAGATAGATAGATAGCAGAAAAATGTGCAGCTACACATTTCTCACACCAAATGCAATCTAGGGTTTGAGTCTTGGACATTTAAGTCTTTTGGATTTCCCCCTTTGTTTTAATTTTGTGTACGATTACAACTGTGCTCCTCTGACCATCAGATAGAGCCGAACAGGAGCCTTCCAGTTGCACTAAACCCATGATATGTTAGCTCATCCTCTATCTGTGCATCAGTCTCTGACTCCCTCTGGACACCTCCAGGCGCCTTATCACTGTGTGCAACAATGTGTCTCATAACACCTCTATATCCTGCTTTAATTCCTGCTCCAACTGTCCCATACATGTCTTACAGCGGCTCCACTGTAGCCTATTGATTAGTTCGCCCTGGGGACTTTTAAGCATTGTGTTGTTTTATAATGGGACTGTGTGTTGTGTTAATGATATGCCAGGAGGAAAAAGAGCAGTAGAACAGCTGCGATGTGCTGTTTGTTGATGTGTGTTCAGACCGGGGCGCTCGGTGCAGGCATCATGAGCTCCGTGTAATGATAGCTCTGCTCCGCGATGATACATCCTCCTACACCCTGAGCTCCACTCAAGGACAGAAACCCGGGAAGAGATGTGTGTGTGTGTGTGTGTGTGTGTGTGTGTGTATAGTTTGTTATTCTGTGTGTGGGCTGTTCCTATGTTTGTTTGTGTGAAACAGAGAGAGAAAGAGTGAATGAGTGACTGATTTAGCATATGTGTGTGTATGTGGACATCACTATGTGTCTGCCTGCCTATCAGTGTTATGCTCTTGTTTACGGTTCCATGTGTGTGTGCAGGCCTGCATGTGTGTGTGTGTGTGTGTGTGTGTGTGTGTGTGTCTCGTTTGTCTTTCTGTGTGTGGGATGTTTGTGTGTGTGAGACAGAGTGAGAGAAAGAGTGAATGAGTGAATAAGTGACTGATTTTGTATGTATGTGTGTCTGCCTGCCTATCAGTTTATGCTCTCGTTCACGGTTCCATGTGTGTGTGCAGGCCTGCTTGTGTGTGTGCATGTGTGTGTGCATGTGTGTGTGTGTGTGTGTGTCTAGTTTGTTTTTCTATGTGTGGGATGTTTGTGTGTGTGAAACAGAGTGAGAGAAAGAGTGAAAGAGTGAATAAGTGACTGATTTTGTATGTATGTGTGTCTGCCTGCTGCCTATCAGTTTATGCTCTTGTTCACAGTTCCCTGTGTGTGTGCAGGCCTGCATATGTGTGTATGTGTGTGTGTGTGTGTGTGTGTGTGTGCTCATGTCCGTGCATATGAGTTTTGCGTGTTTGTGTTTGTGCTGTTGGTTGAGAGAGCCGGTGAAGAGGGATGTGATTAGAACGGATGCTTCCCGCAGTGAGTGGTTTAGTGTCACGCCAGCGTCCGCTGACAGACACGCTGCCTAATGCTGTTGGACTCGAGTATAAAGGCCCGTCTCCACTCCCGGGGACATATGCACGCCGCGCCCCGCAGCCAATTTCCGCCCCTCGTCTCTCGCCGCTCGCCGCCTCGCTTCCCATTCACGTTCACACCTCTCTCTCTCTCCCTCTCTGTTTCCTACCTCTGTCGCTCACAATCATTCGCCACGTCTCGCTCTCTTTCAACTCTCTTTTACCACGCTGCGACGCTCTCCGTGCCATTTCATATCTCTTTTATTCTTCGTTCTGCCTCTCCTCTCTGTCAGTCTATGTCTCTACTTATCTTTTTCCTCCCTCTTCTCATCCCATCGCTTCATTTTACTGTCTCACCGGTCTCATCTCTTCTTTGCCTCTCGCTCATTCCTTGCATTCTTGCTCCCTCACTTTTATCTGCTTCTACATATTTTCCCCTGTTTTTTTCCTATTTCTCAATTATTCAGCTCTCCTCTCATATTATACCTGTCATTCAGTCTCTGCCTGTGCTGAAGTTGGTCTAAACCTTTTTCGGCTCATAAACCCTTAAAACCAAAGGATGTCCACCATCAACCCCTAGATGTGGACTCGCATGCACAAAATGATTTTTATGTAACATTTCCAGGCAATTTCACTCAATTAATTATTGGAGGAAGTCTTGAGGCTGCAAATAATCATTATTTTCTCAGAAAAAAAGGAAATTACAGAGCAGAGCATTTGGAAGTGGACCTCTGGCAGCCAGGATGAAGGTTGTTCAGACAAATTAATTGTCAGAGTAACTGAAATACAATAAATTTGCACTCTTACATTTTTTTCTTCATATGAAGCATGGATGCCCATGTATAAATAGTACTTTACACACTAATTTAGCATTTTAAAACAACTTTAAATTCAAGCATCCTCTGTGAAATTCCATTTTTTTTCCCAGTCAAATTCCAATTTTCTAATTTTGGTTATTATACGTATTTGGTTAACTGTTCACTTTGGATGTCTAACCGTGTGTTCACACAACAACAGGCAAAATCTTGTATTGTTCACTGCTTTGCTATTGGCTTTCATAGCGTTACATCGTTTTGATGAGTTAACATGGCTTGCTAGGAAGTGATAATTAGATCATTGATCAGCGTTAATTGAAAATAAAAACAAACCTCAGTAACATTACTTCAGAGCTTACCATCGACCCCAACGATGGATGCAACTGTTCTCGTTTATTCCTGTAGTCTCTCAAATAAAAGTTGTAGAGAACTGGAAAGGTTTGAATGGCTGTAATCAACTTCTCATCTATTTTGCACTTGCCAGGCGGAACTAATTTTCATGAAACGAAATCACCTTTGTAGGGAAGCAAGGAAGCACAGAAGTCTGATTGGCTGTTGATGGCTGATGACCATGGAAAGCAGCTGATAAACTTTGACCAAGTTTCCCTGGTTGCTCAGCTCTATAGGAAATGAAATGGACTTCCAGTGATTTATGGATCATGTTGCTCACAGTGTGAACACGGAGTAAGGTTCATAACAGTGAGATTCTACTTGTATATTTGTATATTATTTGTAAATCAAAAATGTTTCACACTCCTTAAACCGCATGGCGACCCCCCAAAACCATCCTGCTGCCTCCTGTCCGACCCACAGATTGAGAATCACTGCTTTGGTGTTCCACAGTTTTCCTCACCTACTCTTTCCTTCTCCCCTGCGCATTTTTCTTTTCCCCTCTTTGCATTTGCTGCTCTTTCTTTATTGTGGCCTTCTCTACCTGTTTTTTTTAACTTTCTCCCTCTCTACATCTATCGCTCTCTTTATCTCTGTCTCTTTGCTCTTTGTGTCTGTATTGATTTTGTGGCAGTGCACGCTCTATGCTTCTCGCCCTTTTTGATAGAGGGAGTGAGATGGAGTCTCAGGCTGCCAAATGAAATCAAAGTCTTTTTTCTCTCTTTCCCTCGCTCCACCGCAACAAGCCCAAACTCCATCGGCTTTGAACTTCTGTCTGTGAAATGAGCTCTTTGTGCTCTGATTGTCAACCTATCTCTCTCCTCTCTCTCTTGTTCTCCGCTCCCTCCCTCCCTCAATTCAATTCAACACTATTTATTTGCATGACTGCCGAAAATTAACAACATTTCAAAAGTGGTTTGCTGTACATGCTTGTTCATTTTCCCCATGGGATTCCAACTTTCCTGCTACTTTACTCCTGTACTCTCTCTCTATGTCCTCTCTCATAACAATGCAACATAGAACAATTATATCAAAACCATACAAATAAATACTGTGCGGTAGTTGAATTGGATATTTTATCACAGTTATTACTGATAAAAACAAGAATATTCTGTGTTAGCAACTCTGTCACTGTCCCTCTGGCTACGTCCATCATCCATCCATCCATCTATCTGTCCATCATCTATCCATCCATCCATCCATCCATCCATTTTCTTCCCACTTATCCGGTTCAGGTTCACAGTGGCAACAGGGCAAGCAGAGCTGCCTGGATGTTCTTTTCCCCAGCAGCTTCCTCCAGACACCTGGGGGATCCCAAGGCGCTTCCAGGCCAGCTGGGAGATCTGGCTATGGCACAATAACACAGCTACAGCAGCTAAACCAACAGTGTGTCCCTCCCTAAGGAGGATTTGGATGTTTTCCTCCTCTCTTAACAGGGGAGAGACTGGGAGCAGAATCTGGGTTCTTTTTGTTTGAATTTAAAGCTGCATCAGGCACGATTTTTATTTAAAAATAGACCCATCTTATCAGCTTAAAACACAACGTGGGGCTGTGGCAGAGAATAATTCAGATGCCGCAGATTCACTCTATTTGCCCACATTAAATTCTGGTGTAAGGAACGGACATTGGTGGAAAATCTACACACACAGGAGGTGATTCATCGAAATAAAAAAAAAACCTGTCTCCTAAATTGCAGCCAGCGAGCGCTCCATCCAGAGAAAGCTGGACTCGCCAACATTAGATCTTCTGCCTCGCTCATCCCAAAGTGTCCCTCTGTGTAAAGCAAGCACAGACCGGCTGGGCTGGTAAACATGAGCGTGCTGTGTGCAGTTTAGTGACATCATGTTAGATGGTTTCTGGGTAATGAAGTCCTTAGATTTCCGCTCACTGCCATTCAGGGCCATCAACATGCGAAATTGCCCAGTGTAGTTTCAAGCATAATATGTATGTTTCGTGCAGATCATAAAGCTCTTCACAGTGTAAGAAAAAGTGCATTTTCTCTCTCACCTGATCACCCCTCTCTCTCTCTCTCTCTCTCTTTCCCTCCCTCTCCCTCTCTCTCCCTCTCTGTCTTATTCTCTCTCTCGCAGGGCGATGGCTTGCAGCTGGAGTACGAGATGAAACTGACCAATGGCCAGTCTTTCTGGACGCAGCATTTCTCTGCGGATGAGTTCGGTAAGAGCGATTAGACAGAAAGAGAGAGATTATGGAATGAATGGCTGATGGCACAAGCCAACACCACTTAGCACGGCCAATAAAGCACACTGAACTGAACAAATTACAATAATGAAGGGACGGCTGAATGAATTAATGATGATAGATGAACTGAGAGGAAGGGATGAAAAGGAGGAGAAGAGACCGAAGTGGCCGTGTCTCTAAATGAATTATTCCTACATCTCCAACCATGTTCTCTCTCCCTCTCTCTCTCTCTCTCTCTCTCTCTCTCTCTCTGTATCTCAACTAATCCAATATCCTTGTCACGTTCCTGCCTCTCTCCATTTTTCATCCCTCTTTTCCCCCTTCCCTCGCCCCCTTTTCTCTATATTCCCCTCTCTCCTTCACCCTCATGTTCTCTTCACCACTTCGACTCCTTTACTTTCTCGCTTTCATTCCTCCCTCTCTCTCGTTCCTTCGCCTCTCCTTTCCCCTCCCTCTCTCCATTTCTCCATCTGTCTCCCCCCCTCCCTCCTCCCTCCATCCCTCCGTCCCTTCCTCCCAGGAATTTTGGAGACGGACATCACGTTCCTGGTCATCTTCTCCATGGTGTTCCTCCTCTCCTGCTACTTCGCCTGTAAGTACTCTCTCTCTCTTTCCACTTATCTCTCAACTACATATCTTCAACTCTCTCTCTATCTCCCTCTCTCTCTGTTTTTCCATGAGCAGACCAATTCTTCTTGCCTTTCATAGTGCACTGCAGTTGTTATTAAGTGCCTTTTTGCCAGATGTAATATAAAGTCTACACGTTTTCGTGATGGGATATGAGTAAGTTCTCGTGTTTCCTCAGATAAGTAAAGGTGGAGCGCGCGCCTACTTTCTCCTGGGACCGGGAGTTTGTCAGAGCAGAGCATGAACAACACACTAGTAGAAGGGAGAGGATGGGGAGAGAAGGGTTGGGCTTTATGTACAGGTGAATGGTTGAATGGAGAGAGTAGCAGTAGCCTAATGGTTAGAGAAGCGAGCTTGTGACATGACACAGTTCAAATACCTGGAGCAGCTGGGAACAAATGGGGAGGGGAAGTGCCCCCCTTCGCTTAAAGGAACATTTCACCCCAAAATGAAAATTCTGTCATTATCTGCTCACCCCATGTTGATGCGGAAACTCCACTGAAATTTGTACGAGCATCAAACACACAGCGAGTTAGCCCCTGCAGCTCTATCTCAGCCTTCTCCCAAATTTGAAGTGAAGTGAATGGAGTCTGGTTGCTTAGAGTACTAAAAAAGGCCATAAAATGACCATCAAGTTTCTCTAAGCAACTCCTGCAGCGTAACGCCAAGTGTTTTGTAGCCAAACGATTAAAAAAAGTCCAGAAGGCCTATATTTACCTCATTATGCAGCGTTTTTGGTAATTGTCTTTCTTTCCAAAACAAGGAAATGGGCTGATCATGTTTACAACTTGCCATCCAGTAGAGGAGGTTGGGGGCGGTGCATACTACCACAGCAAGCTCTCTATTGGCTGGCGAGTTTTAAACAGGACCAGCCCATTTCCTTGCTTCGGTTGTTATACCACACAAGAAGAAGAAGTTAGCGTTTTCTCTACCTAGAATAACATGACATAACAAGATACATTTAGGTATTTTGATTAGATATGTTTAATGTCATTTTATGCTCTTTTTAGACTAGACTTAAACTAGACTCTGTTCACTAGTTTGGGAGAAGGCTCGAGTTTTCACTGACATGGGGGTAGATAATGACAGAATTTTAATTTTGGGGTGAAATGTTCCTTTAACAACCACATTCAGAGTACCTTTGAGGAAGCCACTAGATCCCATATGGTTAAAGGATCCAGTGACTCAGCTGCCCAAGCCTCTGGTTGTACAGGGCAGCAGTGAGTGTGTACTGTATGTGTTTATGACCCTTCCTTTCTCCTTAAATACTCCCTGAGGCCACTGCTCTTTATAATAATGTTTTCTTAGCCAAATTGCCTACTTAAATAAGCATTAAAAATATTTCCTCAGAGATTAGGGAAGGGAGAGAACAGAGAAGATGTATATGCGCTCATCTAGAGACGGGTGTTGCAAGATAGATGCATACTAATGGGAGCTCTCCCCATCTATCTGGCCCTCTCCCTTCTTTTCTTCTCCCTTCTCTCTGTCTCTCACTCTCTGTACCTCTCTCGCTCTCCTTCGCCATCTGTTACCATATCTACATCCTTTTTATCTCTACCCCTCCACACACACACACACACACACACACACACACACACACACACACGCACACACACCTCTATCTCATTCTTGTTTTTTTCCCCCCCATAGACAATCTGAAGGGAAGACAGCTTCTTCACACAACCTACAAAATGTTTATGACAGCGGCAGGTGTGGAGGGTGAGAGCTATAACTTCTATTGTGCACGGACACACACACACACACACACACACACATCCATACACACACACACACACACACACACACAGATATGAGTGGATGCACACCAGCTCACATCCCACACACACTCTCAATGAGCCTTTCAGACGGCTGGAGCATCTCATACCTTAATCCCTACTTCAGAGCGGAGATATTATCACCCTTATTAGCCTCTGAATAGGAACTATTGCAAACAGCGGTGCTTCGCTACAGTGTTCAGTGGAGCGTGCTGTTTCTGACGAATTCTCCTCCCCCCTCTCTCATCCCCCGCTCGGCTCCTTTCTCTCCTCCTCCTTATCTCGCACTATCCACTATCCTGCCTCCCTCGCTTGCTTATCCCTTCTCGGTTCTCCTGCCCCTCTCCATTCCCTTTCTCCCTCTCCTCCCACTTCTCCCAAGCCGTCTCCTCCGCCTCCCTCTCTCGCTCTTTCTTCTCTCCTCTCTACTCTGTTTCTTCGCTTTCTCTCGTCTGCCGCCTTTCTCTCCCCTTCTGCTCCGTCTGCCTCCTTGTTATCTACCCTGGTCTCCCTTTTCCCCTCGCCAAACCTTCTTCTTCTTCTTCTTCTTTCCCCCCCTTCTCTCACTTCCTTCTCTCCTACCTATTATGTCCCACTCTCTTCTTCCTTCTCTCCTCTTCTCCTTCTCATTTTCTCCATCCCATCCTCTTCTCCAACCCCCCCCCCACCCCCCGCTTTCTTGTCCTTCTCTCCTCTCCCTCCTTCTCCCTCTCTTATTTTCTCATCTCTCTCCTCCCTCCATCTTTTCCACTTGGCAGTGCTCAGCCTGTTGTTCCATTGTATCTACTGGGGCCTGTATGCTAGAGATGGAGTTGGCAACGGCAGTCTGAAAATACTGGGTGAGTTCCTCTCCCATATCCCACACCGCTGGCCACTGACTGACTGACTGACACTGTCTCTGCACTGGAAAATCACTCACTGCCAGCGCAGAATGAGTGAGTGGACGATGATGGATGCGTGTGGGCTGAAGAAGTGTGGTAGCTGGTGTGAAGGGCACAGGCATTGTGTGTGTGTGTGTGTGTGTGTTGTGACCTGATTTCATCTTCCCTTATGATATTACAGATTCAGAAACCACAACCTAATTACCCCTCTGTCTTTCTCTCCCTCTCTCTCTCTCTCTTTCTCTCTCTCCATCTCTCTGTCTCTCTCCAGGGAAATTACTGTTCTCCGTCAGTTTCTTGGTGTTCCTTCTGATGCTCATATTGTTGGGGAAAGGTTTCACTGTCACTAGGTGCGGGTTTGCGACTTGCGTGTGTGTGCCTATGTCTGTGTGTGTGTGTGAATATGCTAACGTGTCTATATAGTACCAGCCTGTGTGTTCGCGCGTGTGTGTGTGTGTGTGTATCGCCTTTGTCTCTCAGTGTCAGGCCTAGCTGTCATAGTCATAACACTGTCTCCTGAGATGACAATGTTAGATGTCAGTCAAAAAAAATCAGTCAGTTTGGTGGCTGTTATGCTGTGGATGAGCACCTGACACTGAAACTGTGTGGACTGATGTGTAGCATGTGGGGGATTTGATAGGAGTGACACCCATATTGCTGTTGTCGTGTGGAAACCTTGTAACTCCAATTTTGGTGGGTTTTTTTGTGTTTTCACGTCAATTGAAGGATGACATGCTCCTCTATGGGTTGAGAAAATGTATGAAGCCCTTTCAAAACCTCATTGGATAAACTCACTGTTTTTCTTAGTTACTGATAAGTTGACATTTTGGAGATATGAAGTTTTCACCCAACAGCGATGACATGCTCTCTCTGGCGTGTGGTGTTGAACAGCTGTCTGTGCTGGAGTGTAAAGAAGCAAATGTGTGTGTGTGTGCGTGTGTGTGTGTGTGTGTGCACGTGTTCCAGCATCCCTCCGTATATGTGTGTGTCTGTAAGCATGTGTCTGTGTTTGTTTCCTGTCTTCCTCTTACTTATGTGTGA
This sequence comes from Centroberyx gerrardi, assembly GCF_048128805.1. Lineage (NCBI taxonomy): Eukaryota > Metazoa > Chordata > Actinopteri > Beryciformes > Berycidae > Centroberyx > Centroberyx gerrardi. The sequence goes on along the minus strand of NC_136008.1, from coordinate 10,726,049 downwards.
CCTCTAATCCTCTATGTGTGTGTGTGTGTGTGTGTGTGTGTGTGTGTCAGGGCGAGGATCAGTCACAGTGGGTCAGTTAAGTTGAGCATCTACATGACAGTCTACACTATCACCTATGTCATCCTCTTCATCTACGAGGCGGAGGTACGGCACCACACACTACATTACCCACACTGCACCATGCTCAATACTCAACCCTCTCTTCCCTGTCCCAACAAACACACAGATGGGCAGGAATTATGCCGGAATTCACGTCATATCGGATTTAGCGAAAATATGAGCTGCCGACTGGGAAAAACTGTTAGTCATACTTACAAAGTAGGACATGTGGGAATTGTTTGTAGACTCCAATATCTCCAATTTGGCATCACAAATTGCGGAAGTGTGTCAACACAGGCAGTAAACATGGCAGGAAATCCACTGATGTCGGCAGCCCGAGGTACTAAAACTCAAAATGATCTGTTATATTCACACTAATACAATCAACCCTACTAACGAAAAGCGAGCAATATCTGCTGCAGTTGGTTTATGCTTGATTTTAAATTCCTAAATAATAAATATTTCGGATGTGGGTGTTCCAAGTAAAACATCTTCCAAGTTGTAGCAGCGAGATGTCATCCTGTTCTTCCGCTTCATCCGATATGACGTGAACGCAACATTAGATTTACGCCCATTTCAGACTTGTCAGTGCTTGGTGGGGATGCAGAAAATATCTGCATGATATTATGAGTCTCTTTGGCTCTTGTAATACTCTCATAACTATTCATGACTAGGTTGGGCCCACAGGCCAATGTGGGCTGTGATTGCTTTTTCTGTCAAGTCAGTCATCAGACAGAGATATATGCTAATCATGAATATGCATCAAGTGGATGGAGGAAATTATTCAAATTCATTGATGAGTTATAGATTATGGAACCTTACAGGAGCAGCCATGCATTTCCAAACTACGAGCAGAACTTCAAAGGTTCGCAACGCTTAAAATTCCTGTTAACTGTCTCCCTTTTGTATTCTCTTTGATTAGACCTGAGATAACAGAAGTGAGATCAGTGACTCTTTTGGATTTCCAGGAAGTGGAAAGACAGATTGGTTGTGAAGTGTATTGTGAGCAGATCTGTATCCCAGTGGCTTGCTGAACGCCACAACACATCTGCAATACTCGCCAGTGTTTGAAATGGACTCAGATGTAACAAGGCTTACAGTTTCCCACGTCGCTAAAATTACCATCTTCTCACATCTTCACTCTCTTTATACTATGCATCTATGAGAAGGGGGGGAGAACATAGATATCATTGGCTGGTGTTCAGCATGAGCGCCTATGAATTATTAACACACTTCAGGAGTGTAATAGTTACATACATTTCTGCATATTCATTGCAATGGCTTCGGCGCAGTAAGACGTAACAACGCTTCGCTTTGGAGCGGAGAATTACAGTCATTGGATCCAGCGTGGTAATGATGCACTTGGAATAATGCAGGGGAACTATCAATGCTATATTTAACACCAGAGCCTATAGCCATCTCTCACACTACCATATGTGGAGCTGAAGCAGTGCAATTTATCTGCCGCTGCCCTCTTACATGGTCCCTGCTATTAAAGAGCTCAAAACTCCGGGGAGCTCCTACTAAAAATAAGCCAAACTAGGTTACAATTGGAAATGAAATGGAGCTGGTGTATTATGAATTGAAAATTGGCTCTGCAGTTGGGAATCTCACAGGTTCTGGAGCCCAAAACGCTCCATGCCGAGCTGTTGGAGCTATGTATAACGTAGATTTGGAGCAAAGGTAACCCTGTATGTCCACTGCTATCCAGTCCCTGGACTGTGAAACGTAATCTACTGTCCGCACACACACACACAAACAAATGCCAATGACCCAGTTTAGGAGAAGTGTCAATGTCACACATACACACAGAGCGTGTTACAAACTGGGCTTTTGCTGGGTCATGGCACATCAGCTGAACCACAAGCGAGTCCATCTTAGTAATTAGGGCACAGACTCTCCAATCAGTCCTTCTTAACTACTTGGAGTGTAAGAATTCAACCATTGCATTTAACTTTTTCAATACAGGCACGTGTGTGTATCCATGTCATAGTTTTGTGAGAATATCCCATGGTGCATCTCTGTGTCTGTGCCAGTTCTTTGACCCAGGTGAGGTGCTGTATGCCTACGACAGTCCCGCAGGCTACGGACTGATGGGCCTGCAGCTGCTGGCCTACGTGTGGTTCTGCTACGCCGTCCTGGTCTCACTGAAACACTATCCAGAGAAACAGCCCTTCTACATCCCCTTCTTCACCACATACACACTATGGTGAGAGCCGCTCAGCTTCTCTGCTCTGCTGTTGATAATCCTAACACCTGATAGGGCTGCAGCTAACCATTATTTTCATTATTGATTAATCTAGTGATTATTTTTTGATTATTCGATTAATCATTTAGTGTATAAAATGTCAAAAATGATGACAAATCCCCTTCACAAGTTACCAGAGCCCAAAGTGATTCTTAAAATTACTTACTTAGTCTGCCAAAAAAACCCAAAGTATTCATTTTATAATGACATGAAACTGCAAAAAGTATCAAATCTTAGCATTTGTGAAGTTGTAACCAACAAATGTTTGGTATTTTTACTTAATAAATGATAAATGACTAAAACGAATCGATTAATATTCTGTCGATCGACTAATTGATTAATCGACTAATCGTTTCAGCTCTAGCACCTGAGCGAGAGACGCGTAGAAAAATCCATGTTTGTCTGTTTGAGCTCTCTTTGATTTGAATAATTTATGCTGCCCTATAAAAAATGTGCATAAGATAGTTGATGCTTTAACGGTCTGGACTTAAAAATTGTTATTTATTTCACACTACCCTTCCGCCAGCCCTGCTCCTCCTCCCTGCTCCACTCTCACTGTAGATAATAGTCCTTGAGTGATTGATCGCTACAGTAAAGCATCTATTTTTATTCAGCTGCTCAAGGTCTCTTCTATTAGAATAATTTATACTGCCATAATATGTACGTAAGATAACTATGCTTCAATGCTCTGTACTTGAAAATATTTCCTTTTCACACACAACGATGAGCAAAACCCCTTCTGCGCACTGCTCAGCTTCTCTGCTCTACGCCGGCTGTGTATAATAGCAAATGCGTCAGCTTGAAATGAAGGGTAGATTACAGGGACTAATATTATCTCTGTATTTCTCCCTCTCATTACAACCGCCATCTCCCGCCTCATTATCTGTGTCTCTTCTCCTCCCATCTTTATCTTTCTCTGTGCCTTTGCTTCCACTCTTTTTTTCCCCCCTCTCTCTCTCTCTCTCTCTCGCTTACCATCAAACTGTGTTCTTGTCCTCTCATTATATGCGTTTTCTTTATTATTCATCTACCTGCTTCTCTCGTCTTCCTCAGGTTTTTCGCAGTGCCAGTCATGGCTCTGATCGCCAACTTTGGAATTCCTCGATGGGCCCGGGAAAAGATCGTCAACGGCATCCAGCTCGGCATCCACCTCTACGCTCACATTGTGTTCCTTGTTCGTACCGCGCACACACACACACACACACACACACACACACACACACACAAACCCTTGCACGCATACACACAGTCCACATTATTCATTATGTCTTACATTATTGATTATCCTTGAGCCATAACTCCCTTGTGCTGATTGTCTCCCCCACATACCATTATCCAGCTCTTCTTCACCTTGGACACATTTCTTTACTTACTGCTCATGTAACTTTCCTATTATATTCTCACTCAGTGTGTGTATTGCAATTCCCACTTTCCCTCAGACCTCATATGCTCTGGCTATGTATTAGCTTTACATTTACACATATAGCTGAGATTTGAATTCAGTATGTAAAAATCATTGGGAATTCTTTTTTTTTTTTTATCTCATAGATTATCACACGGCCTTCGGCAGCCAATAAGAATTTCCCGTACCATGTTCGGACGTCCCAGATCGGGATCCTGCTGTCCAGTCCAAAGGGGGATGCGGGGGGCGAGAGCTTCCCCCATCATGCTTATGGAAACAGCTCCTTCCTGGGCGACTCTCAACCCAACTTCACTGAACTCTTCTCCATCCAATCAGTGAGTCTAATTTTATGGTGTACATGCTTTTGGGTGCATGGTTGACACCCTGCCTTGAAGTTATTAGACTGTAAGAGTCAAAGCCACAGCAGTCTAGAAAATATGAAGGGCCAACTGCTCTATTCATGAAATTGACTGATTAGATGAATTCAAGTGAAGGCTATTATAATCCCTTATTGATTCCACCTATTAAATGCACATCAGTCATGAAAGGGTGATGTAGATGGAGGGAGGAGACGGCTTAAAGGAGAATACTGGTGTCATTTATAAGTTATAGTCCATGTACCTCTGTCTGTGTTTTTTTGTAGTTTTTGAAATGCAAACTGTGTCAAACCTAGCTTGAAACTGAATGCTGCCCCGGCTAAACAAAGACACCCCAAATGAGAAGAAGACACGGATGTGACAACAAAGTTTGTAAGGCGACACGTTTGGGAAGGATTATTTCCTGGCAGACGCTTCCATTTCTTTCTGTGGGTGTCAGGTGATTGACAGTAAGCAGAGCGTAACGTAATGTGCCGCTGATATGAAAACACTCGCTCACTCTGGCATAATGAATTAACAATAAAACAGAAACTTTGACAAAACCAAATTAAGGCTTCATGTTTACTGTGATGGATTATCTAGCTCGGGCAATTTCCAAGTCTGTGGAAGATGTTTTTCATACTGTACAAGAATGAATGGCAGAAAACAAGCCCAGATATCCTCAACTATGCTGACTGTGTGCAGACACCAGCAGGAATAATGTAAAGAAGAGGGTTGACCCAGGCAATTGGCACAAGCTTACAAAAAAGCCTATTATTATCCTTAAGCACTGGGACAACTGAGATGTGGATTGTGTTAAACAGAGTGCAACTCGGTAGTAGGAATGTGTTTCTAATATTTTGTTCACTCGGTATGTGAATATATAGACAATGTAAAGAATATACTGTAGACACTGATATAGGATCAAGTTAGATAGTTTGTGGAGCGTATAGTAATCGATCTGGACGTTAGCCTGCAGGTCAGGGAAGCCGGTAAACGTAATCTAGTCTGACGTCTTTCATCTTCGCAGAGTTAGTGAGCTTGAGAGAGAGGAAGCTGTCAAAATGTGATATGCTGATACTGAGGGAGTGTCTGCAAGGTTTCCCCTTTCTGCTCGTCTTCAAACCAGGGCAACGCATTTCCATGTCTTCAATCCCGAGGACTAGACCAGGTCAAACTGAGTAGAACCACTGAGCTTCCAGCCATGAATTATGAATCATGACTGAATGTTTCTGATGTTGTTTATGTTCTTAATGTGCTGTGGATATGTGATGTTGTCTGCATATGTATCTTGTGATCAATGTTCAGTTTTTTTTTTTTGTTTTTTTTTAATTTAACCAGGTAAAGTCTTATTGAGATTTAAAACTTATTTTGCAAGAGAGACCTGATGACCTAATTCCCCTTTGGGATAATAAAGTTGAAGTTGACCTCCTCCCTCCTCCTCCCTCCAGGACCCGGTAAAGACGGTGGATGAGACGGTGTCCCGGAAAGGACAAGAGGTGCCGAGGAACAGCGAGCAAAAGATCATCACCACCGCCGCCGACTTGACATCAACGCTGCCCCCGCCCCCGCCTCCCATACCCCCCCGCCTGGCCACACACTCCCCCCCGGTGCCGCCCCGGCTCCCCTCCTTCACCGAGTATTTCAGCATGCAGGGCGGCGGGGGAGGAGGGCGGGGAACGAAGGCATGAGACAGAGAGAAGGACGGGACAGAGAGAGAGATGAGAGAAGGAGTGAAGGCTACGGACGGAATGACAATACAGAGTACAGAAAAAATGAGAGAGTGGGATGTGGAAAGCAAGGTGTTACTGTTAAAAGCTACAAAAGGACGGGGAAAAAAAAGTTGGGACCGATGAAGAAGAGAAATCATCAGAGAGGGGCGTGTGAAAGAGAGTCCCTAAACGGTCCCTATTCACCTGTGAGTGGAAATAACCCGAATGGAGGAGTGGGGAAGTGGCTGTGAGATAGGAGTGCTGAGCTTGTAAAAGAATAAAGAAGCAATAAATATTTGATGTTGACCAGTAAGAGGCACAGAGGGAGAAAGATGACAAAGTGGATGTAGCCAGAGCAATAGAATGATAGCTGTGCACGATGCGGAAATGAACAAAATTCTGAAATACTTTTATTCAAAAATGTATGAGGCATTGACGGTGGGCCTGGAGGAGTTTGTAAATAGCTAAAATAGGAGAGAGCTACCACTCTGAATAGTTTGTTTTTATCGCAAAAAAACTTTTGTTTTGATGATGTTTTTTTCCACATCATTGAATTCCAGTTGGTGCTGTGACCGTCAAAAATCTCATGCCATTACATTTTACCAGAGTTAAGTATTTATCCCCTTCATGTGAAAAAAAAAAAAAAAGACTTTATGTTTTATGTTTGACACATTTTGATAAAGCATAGATATTTACTCTCTATATCAAATTCGTTGGGTTAATTTATATTCTTATATGCCTTCACTGCAGCTGGTTATTCTGGATTGATATGCTGATGTGTAAATGTACAACGTCACGTTTACTGTGGGCACTTCTAGGTACTCGTAAAACACGCATGTTTGTATTGTACTTCCCGTCCGAAAGCTGATATATTTACTCCACGTGACCATACAGTATGTGCTTATTGTGTGTATTCAAATCTATACTTTTGTAAATACATACAATAGGCTATTTTATGACTGGGTAAATTCTGGTTTCTGATAGAAATTCTGTTATTGTCCCGATCCCTCTGACGCTGTCCGAGACACTATAAACCCAACATTACAGTACGTTGCTTTCAGTTTGCTTTTCACTGGAGTGCAAAATATGCCTGCTCAAAAATGTCATTTCTCCGTGTATGTAGACCTTGGTGAATGTACCGATGCAATAGAGCACAAGGACAGGGGTGAATTTCAAGTTACTTGAACACTACACCTTTATTGATTTTATTTTTCTCTCTATTCAGCCTCCATCTACAACACATCCATGATTCAAGAGTAGAAGGCTGCCCTCGGTCTTTTACAAGTAACTTCATCCTCACCTCTGTCTAGTACCTGAAACATGAATGCTGTATTTGATGGCTTTTCACACTACACTGTGTGAAAGGTTTTCGCAAATATTAGTAGTTTTGTATCCCCTAACATTGAGCAATGACAAAAAAAATCTTGTGGATGAACTGTGAAAATAACAACACAATTGTACATTTTGTTTGTCCTGCATGGAGCACTTTAATGTTCCTGGTCTTAGTCTGTTTATTCGTGATAATGTCACCTTATAGACTGCTTTGAATCTGCATTCCTCTTGCATACACATAACACCTGTAAATATACTCTGAAAATGTCATTGAGTGTCAGGACATTTTAGAGAACGGAACATGCTCAACATAACTCTTTTTTCATTAAATTGCAGATGTTGGTAAGAGCAATGCAAGGCGGTCATTGATGAAACTGAATTTACCGCCAGTTTGTTACAACACAGATAAAGAAATCAATGAAAGGACACTAACAAAATCAGTATTTTATCTCGACTAGGAAGCACGGTTCATTCCTTGCCCGTTTTTCTAATCCATAAAAAATGGTGGTAATTGACTAATAGTCCACAGTTTTATCAATGGCTATCTTGCTATAATGTCTGGAGTACTTTAAGATGTTAGGACTGTGGTGTGTAATTTGTAAGAATATAGTCAGAGGTATAACTTAGTCTGTGAAACAGAATGATACTTGAATTAGAGCACTAGTTGTTATTTCTGGTTGTTAGGTGTCTCTGATTCATATTTGGCTTGACTGCCATTTGTCTACTATTGCCTGTTGTTATGGTTGCCATGACTTGACTTAACAGACACTGGCTGACTAGACTAACAGACAGGCTTATTGATATCATTGCTTCAACTTGTGTACATTGACATAAATGACAGGACTGAGACACACACGTACGGACAGAAGAGGCGGCGCAGAAAAGAGATTGTGTATGCATGATAGAAAACAGCACAGCTTTTAGGCTACTCAGAGCGATCTGGTTAAGAGCACATCACTGAAGCACTGTTTAAATGCATTTTAATGGTGTCAAATGAGAATTCTATATATGCTGTAAATATACACTTTTTGCCAAAATAATAAAAAATATGGTTTTATTAGAGGCATTGTCTGGGCGTGTTATTATTTGGCTACTGTGTTAATAAGCAGGAGTGTTTGTATTGCAGTTAGGCCAAGGGCATTTGTCCAAAGCAGTAAATCTAATAACTGTAAATCATACTCGGAATCTGTTCTCATTACAAGAGTCCATTAAAGTAAAACACCACAGGGACAGACTCCAGGCTGGTCACATTCTGATGTAGGCTGGCCTAATTGTTTCACAGTATGTTACTGCCAGTATCCCATTCCAGTCTTCTTAGAGACTGCCAAAGAGCTGAGTCACAACAACTGTCCCACAACTGTCCCTGTCTGCGCTGCAGTCAGTCAGGGTCGAACTTTACAGACGGCCCTTAGCCTCATCGCTGCCGTGCAGTGTCATTCCTCAAGAACTGTATTGTTATTCTGTCTGGAACTTAAAGGGAAAATCCACCCGCTTATACTGTTATATAACATCAATTTGTGATGCTCAGTGCATTCCAGGAGTTATTTTGTGATGAAGTGTTGTAATTTACTTTTTGGTATACCCACTTACCCTCAACCTGCCTTGTCTACTTCTATTTATTAGTGATTTTCTACATTTCCCAGAATGACTTTCAACAACCCCTAGAAAAGGGGTGCAGACTTGATGCTTTTAATCAAGGGTTTGGCATATAAATACAGCTAGCAAGCCTAGTTTGTGAATATTGGGCTGTCTATGATAAAAAAAAAAAAACACATCTTGTGGCTGCATTGCATTCTGGTCTACTGAGGCTGCTGTCAGTGGAGAAACTGGTCTCTCTGCCTCTTCTGTGATGGATTTCTCCCTGTATGATTGTTGAACATCGGTGCAAAATCAGTCTAGAAAGAAGCCCCTGCTCTTTGATTCAGATGTGCTGACACTAAAACTGATGTTTACCATTTATGTTTTACATAGCTGGTTTTACAAACCTGGATAAATGTAGGTTACCTGAAATAAAGTGAAAAACAATTACTACTGTCAAATAATCACATTTATTTAGACACAAGAGCCTCAGTTTTTCTTACAATGATTCAGAAATGTCCTCTTCTTGGCTTCAGTTGACTCAAGAGCTTTTGCTCATGTGTTGAAGAAATGCATCAATGTCTATTGCCACAATCTGCAGCATCTGCAAGTGACTCCTCAGAAGCATCTTCAGCAACCAACCAACCAACCAACCACCCACAGGGTCCACAGACCATGACATCACCCTTCAGTTACCACTGATCCAATACAATAACGGCATGAATGGATGCTAATTAAGCTTTGTCTGCTAGCTGCTGTGCCCTCTCCTCTCTGTAGCCTTTGAGCAGCTGGTTGATGAGGGTCAGTTCGTTCTGTTTTTTCACAGGGTAGAGAGGTGGGAAGGGGTTTCCTTTGTACTCCAGGACAGCCATCTTGGCTCTGTCCAGGTTCTGCCTGTTGGGAAGGCGCGCAATCCGGGTGTAGCCGTTCGGCTGGGTCTCAAACCGGGGAGCGAGGACCTTAAACAGCTTTGGGACCAGATCCTTTTCCTGGAGAGAGGAAGCAGATTCAATAAACAACCACTTTACATTGAATAAATCATATTTAAACACAGTGACACAACTTGTGACTTCAGAAAGTTGAGAAGAGTTGCGGCCAAGCCAACTCTTACACGTACCGTCAGCCAGAAGCTGGCCATTTTCATCGCCTTCTGGTCAGTGTCTCCCTTTTTGGCGTAGTCAATCAGCTTGGAAAAAGAAGCACATATCGTCAAAACCATTATGTGTGCAAGGAAGGAGCAATTCAGTTCAGAAATGTGTCTCCTATTACACCAGACACTATTGGAATAGGTGAGTGTAACTACATAAAGTCAGAGGAGAGCACATGGGGCAGATCAATCTTCTGGGACTGAGCAAGATCTTTAAAACTCAAGCTGTCAGATGGTACAGTGGTTCCCACACTAAGGTCCAGGGACCCCTGGAGTCCTTGAGGGGTCCCAGGGGTCCACAGCAAAGACAGAAATAGTTCCATTTCATTTTCATTTCATTCACTAGACGTTTGCACGATGAGAAAATTTATAAGAATGACTACTTGTCAGACGTAGGCCTGGACGATACGGACAAAACTAGTATCACAATCATAAGAAATTATTTCAATATGGATGTATAACAATATCTGCTAAGATCAATCAAATTGTTGTTTATTGCACTCAACTGCATGGTAATATGAAGAATGATCAAACTGTAATTTTCAAATAATGTTCACTAATGTGCTTCAGATCAAATTTTCTGAACTTAATGAGTATTTTCACTTTATCATTAATTTAAACAAAATTGCATATCACAATAACTGGGTACCATTATTTTATCAGTGTGATTCTATTGAAAGACTATTAATGATAATATTCATTTTATTGCCCAGCCCTAATCGGTTGTTTCACTCTTCCACTGTTGTCATCCCACCTTCAGTAGAGGCAGCTATATAATTCTATTGTAAAATTTTAAAGTGCAATTCCTTTCTATTAATTTCTATTCCCTCCCAAATTCATTCAAACTCCCAGTGGTTCTTAGTTAGGAGGAGAAAACAATGTTACTTGCTACCAGATATGTTTAATCCTGTTGTAATCTCAGGGATGATAGTGACTAATTGTTTAGGATGCACTGCATATGATTCTATGTATTGTCCATAGCACTGCATATAATTATAGTTATCATATGAACAAAAGGAGTTCCTATATCTGCTTTATTGCACCATATTAATCTACGTTGTAGCTTATTTTATCTTGTACTACTGTAATATGCTTTTGCAACACTCAATACTACCTGATACATGCCAATAAAGCTTTCTCTGTAAATTATTGTATTCTTCTCTACCAACAAAACTCTGCAGAAGGGGGTCCCATGGACAAAACCTGTATTAGATGGGGGTTTGCGGAATAAATGGTATCTGTTTGGAGGTCTTTGACCAGATAAAGGTTTGTGGCCCACTGAGCTGGTGTATTAATGTAACGTTAATGATAAACAGTGTGCACATTTTCAGACTGTCGGTGTGTCAGCTAGCTAACGGCATCACCATGTCGTCACCTTTTCCGCATAGAAGCGCACTTCGTCCGCCCGGGCCAGCGTGGTTTCTATCCTCTCGTGGCGGACCAGTCCCGTCAGGATGTTCCGCAGCAGGTTGATTCGGGACTCGGGACCGAGACCCAACTTGCGAGCCACCCGTCCGTGGGAAATCAACATTTGCAACGTAAGACGCATCGTGCCGGTAGATTCGCCTGCGCGAGGCCCGCAACACACAACCGAAAACCAAACAACTTCAACTGGAACGGCTGTTTCGACTAAAACGTGTTGTTTGTTCAAACCGTGCAGTCTGTGGGTGATGGGGCTCTTAGTTTAATGTTGGGGACAAATCCCAGGGTCGATTACGTCCATGCGTAGTTTGTTAGCGTTGACATTGGCGGTGCGTCGTCTGAGTTGTCCGACTTGGTCTCGAAAATCGTGACCAACAGTTCCGCAGGAAGAGCGGTGACAGCGATAGACGGGGATTTGGATGCTTGGCTTTCTGTATATTCTTGTGGTGCTTTTTTGTAATAAATAAATAAAAAAAAGACAGAGGTCGATTGGTTAATTCCACAATAAAACTGATAATGAGGGAAATAATGCTGAATATAATTTTCTGTTATTATTACATTTTCAGGAGACCCATTTCCTTTTTTCTCGAGACTTACTCATTTCATTTTTAATTCACTACTTCTTTATAATTTTGTGTTCTTTGGTGTTTAATGTGACCTACGGCGGCAAACCACCAAGTTGAATTCCTTGTGTGTTCAACTTGGCCAATATAACTGATTCTGATGATTTTGTATTCAATTATAGCCTAGTATGGCTCAGGATAAGAATAATGCACTTCATGGTGTTTTGCAAATGCATGCAGTTTAGTTTAAACACTACTTGTGAATGTTAACAAGTGAATGGCCCACAATGCAATGTGATAATATATAGCATGATAGCTACTCACTGTTTAGAATTAGCAAATACCCACTTTGACCCACAAAGTCCTTCTGAAAAATGTAATTGTGTGAGTGGGTTACACTTAAGAGTTGATTTGTCATATATTGATCATTCATTAATTGTCCTCAGTCATTAGTGTATGTTGTATGTGTTATGTTTATTATCATCTTATAAATGTTTTAGGAAAGTAAAGAGGCAGCGATGGAACACAGCAGTTCCTTGGAATTTTCCTGTTGCAGTTGCAGCTGGGTTAGGGTTAGATAATTTAGATTTTAGTTCCATGTCCATCATTCTTTTGAATGATGGACATGGTCATATGTTTTGGTTTTGGTCATATATATTTTTTTGTTTGTTCTCCAATACATTCTTCTCCTTTTTTTTAATAATGGTTTAACAGACAGATATAGTCTGCATTAATTAAAGCCTTGTATGTTGGGATGTAATATCCAGAATAAGTAATTATATGAAAGTTGCACACTTCTCTCCATATGAAAATATTTATTTTACATCACCAACATGTTTCGGCATTATGCCTTCTTCAGGGTGTCATGACAATAAAAGTTCACCTGGACCTTAAATAGAAACAGGTGACTATTATTAGTGACGTCATATGACCAGCCCCCAATGCTCCTTGATAACAAATACTACTTATTTCACGATAGTCAGTGGTATAAAATACAGTGTAAAATATACTAAATCTTCACATCATTTGACCAAAAAATGTGGTTTGATTTAGACCCATAGAAATAATATTTGCTTCATATTTTTCAAGACGCTATAACAAGCATGGGCCCTTCAGTCAACATTGGTCAGTTGGTTGGATTTTGCAACCAGGGATGCAATATCCTACCAACTCTGTTAACAGCCCATCACCACCAAAAAAATAAATAAATAAAAAAAAGTCCAGGCTTATCATAAAAGATCCTCTGTTTGCTCATGTGTCAGCTGAGACTTGTTACTTGTTTAATGTGGTAACAAACCCGCCCTAAAAAACTGGGGAATCACCTCAGTTTTTGTCAGGATTCATATTCTATAAAGCTACTGCACATATGTGAAAGTGAAAAAAGAGTCATCAACTCTTTTTTTTTTTGAAGTTGTTGTCCTGTGTAAGACAATGTGCCCTAGTTTTTTCCACTGTGGAGTCCAGAGCCAGACAGCGAGTGTGTGAGAGAGGCTCCACCTGGCCACGCGGCTGGGGGCCAAGTCAAGGTCAGGACGCAGATTACAACCTGTCCCAAACATGCTGTACTGTACTAAAATTATGCCAGAACAATCTGGGATCAGGCACAAACTACACCACTGAAATTCTGGAGCTGCAAACCGCTTTTTGTTACAGAATTAAACACAATTCTTAGAGTAGGCTCCCAATAAGCCCAATTAATGTCTTGCATTAGTAGAACTTGTAATAAAAACTTGTAATCGTTACTCTTCCAGGGCTTTGATTGGTCAATAAAGCCAGGGGCGTGTCTTGGCAGTGTGCAGGGGTTACAGCAGTCAATAAAAGCCAGGCACAGGTCCAGGAAAAAATCCTTGCATCTTCATCTCCCATCCACCAATCATGAGGTTTCTGGTGTTCGTTCTGCTCCTAGGAGCTGCCTGTAAGTACGGAGCACATTCATAGAACAAACCAATATTCAGAAAGCATCTCTGACTAGATCTAATCTGCGTTTCAGATGCCTTTCATATTCAGTTACATGGCCAAAGAAATCTAGCATGCATGTGCAAAAATGACACCGAAGCAAATTCCTGTACATTTATTGTGTTTTGCGATTAAAGTGATTCCTCGTTCTAATGTCATCTTCAGGACAAACACTGCAAATCAACTTAGGATATACATATTGTAATATGTGACATCAGACAATTTTTTTTTTAAATGATCTATGTCTATGAATCTGTCCCTATTTAAATAAACATTGAATGAATGAATGAATGAATGATCAGCATTCATAGGCTGAGAGGATTTTTGACGTAATACTACTTTAAAATGCAAAGACTTACAATAAATCATTCTTTGAAATATGATGCAAAGAAGTGCATGAGTTGAAAATACATTTTTGATGAAACTGACTATGGCTCCTTTTTGGGTCTTCTGGGATATTTGAAGAGTATCAACGTTTTTGTAACTCAGACTGTGGATGCCCTCTGTGCTATGGATAGATATAAAGCAAATCTTTTTTCAGTTGCCACGGAGGATGACAAGATCGTTGGCGGGCGTGAGTGCAGGCCTCACTCCCAGCCCCATCAGGTGTCTCTGAACTCTGGCTACCACTTCTGCGGCGGCTCCCTGGTCAACGAGAACTGGGTCGTGTCTGCCGCTCACTGCTACAAGTCGTAAGAGCTTCCCCAAACTACAGAACAAATATGACTTATTTAGCGCTACTGCTCCCACAACTCATCCCTCCTCCTGTCCTTGGCTCTTTCTCTGTCTCTCGCTCTCTTCTACCACTCTTTTAGCAAGATGGACATTGTTCTCGGTGACCACAACCGCTGGTTCATGGACGGCAATGAGCAGATCATTTCTGCTGCCCGTGTGATCCCCCATCCCAACTATGAATCCTGGCTGGTTAACAATGACATCATGCTGATCAAGCTGAGCGAACCCGCCACCATCAATGAGTACGTGCAGCCTGTGGCTCTGCCCACTAGCTGTGCCCCCGCTGGCACCATGTGCACCGTCTCCGGTTGGGGTGTGACCATGAGCTCCTGTGAGTGCCTCTAAGGGCTTCTGCATTTGATTGTTATTCTTAAATTTTGCTGCCCTCTTTCCTCCCTTTATCTTATATCTGTTTGTGTTTGCATCTTCACAGCTGCTGACAGCAACAGACTGCAGTGCCTGGACATCCCCATCCTGTCTAAAGAGGACTGTGACAACTCCTACCCCGACATGATCACTGATGCCATGTTCTGCGCTGGATATCTGGAGGGAGGCAAGGACTCCTGCCAGGTGTGCATCTCTCTGCTTTTCCACCTGGCATTTATGACTTGCTTAGAGTTTGCATAAGCATTGTGTTGATGTCTCTCTCTCTCTCTCAGGGTGACTCTGGTGGCCCCGTGGTGTGCGACGGTGAGCTGCAGGGTGTCGTGTCCTGGGGCTTTGGGTGCGCTGAGAAGAACCACCCTGGTGTCTACGCTAAGGTAAAAATAGGTTTTCTGCAGCATTGATGTTTGTTTGTCTTTTGTGACACAGAAATAGCACACTATTCTCATGATGTGACATGTGTCTTTCCATTTATGTCTCTCTTTCTCTTGTTCTCTTGCATCATCAGACCTGCATTTTCACTGACTGGCTGCAGAGCACCATGGCCAGCTACTAAGTCTGCTCCAATCCTACCTCCAGTACAGCTGTTTGTGCGCTGCAAAAACCCTGTGCAAATGAACTTCTGCCTGTTGTAATGGAGATTAAAATGGAATAAAATAAAAGTGTAACATCTAGATTTTCACTGTGTGATTTTGATTTTGTATCGTTCTCGAATCTATTGTACAGCTCATGTGATGAAATGAAATATCATCTAATCGTATTCAAAACCTATTATAAATCTTTGACATTTTATTATCCCATGAAATATATTAGGGCTGTGTGATTAGTTATAATGCACAGATGAATGCTATAGTGCAAAAAATGGTGAACATATCGCCTAAGGTGGCTCGGTAACACTGTCACTTCCAGTGTTTGACGCCTGAGTGCATGTGTTCGTGTGTGTTTCCTCCGGCTGCTCCAGTTTCCTCCCACAGACAAGCAGGTTAGGTGGATTGAAGACTCTAAATTACCCATAGGTATTAATGAGTGTGAGTGATCGTCTGTCTATCTGTGTTAGATCTGTGAAGGTCTGGCGCAGGATGTTTCCTACGCCTTCCTCCCAGTGAATGCTGGGATAGCCTCCAGCCCCTGTGACCCTGATTACAAATAAGCAGGTAGATCCAGTAATGATCAAACAAAAACTATGTTGGCTGGCATTGTTGATCTTAACAAATCAAACATGTTAAAATTAGATTTTGTTTTGGGATTTCACTTTAAAGTTTGGACATTTTTATAAATCTATCCATCTGACATCTGGGACTTTGTGCCTGAAAATCAAACCCGGAGGACAAACAATAAACAAACATAGATGTCCTGCAGTTTAACAAGCTGATTTAAAGAACTTCATTTAAACAGATGTTAGTTATGATAGTTAGTCTGGCCAGCTACACACATGTAATAAAAGTGCATGTATAAGTGTTTTGTTATCACTGACTGACACACAAAACTTGATTTTTCCACCATGTTGAGAAGGTTAAAGATTATCGTTGTGTCATAATTTAGAAACTGTGGTAGCAACATTTTCTTATAGACTTTGAATGGCATTCCTGTGAAATTTCCAAGGAGGAAATTCATTTATCCGATATATTGATGAATGCAGGGTTAGTCTTCAGTTTCATTCAATAAATACCCTTAAGTCTTGTTCACATAAGGGTTTTAAAGCCATTTTTCTGTGGAACAATTCATATTTCTGAACTACTTTAACACTAGAAGCACTGTAACAAACTTCAAAGTCCCGAATCTTTGAAAGGAGGCACTGTTGTTTAATTTATGTAATGAATCAACTGTGCATGTTCTCTGCCTCCTTTTTCTGCACTGCTGGCTCGCTTTTTGTGCAGGACAAATTCTCCTTGGAGCTAATAAAGATCTATTCTAATCTAAACTTGCTGCACATTGTATAATTATATTTTCCTATAACCACAACTCCTGGCGTTCCACAATATTGGATGTTAAATAAATTCATGCTTTTGTCTGGTTTATACTGTATCCTGAAGGGCAAGTAAACTAGTGAGCAATAAAAGTGATCGCAATAACATGATATTGGGAGACACAGGAATAAAGATGGAGAAATAAAGAATATGCAGGCACAACAAAGTCAAAGTGTAAGCCTTTATTATATAAGGTGGGAAAATGACTGCACAGCATTCAAAATCCTATGGATACTGGAGGTAGAATGGTAGAAGTAAGACTATGGAGGAAAGATGGTAGATGTGGGATGGTGGTGGCAGGATCAGACTTAGTAGCTGGCCATGGTGCGCTCCAGCCAGTCGTTGAACAGGCAGACCTGGAAATGGAGACAGAAAGAGGTTAATATACTGAGCCAGGAACATGTATTCAAATGGGTTCTCTTTATTCTGTGAATGACATGGTGCATATTATAAACGAAGAGACGTTTGAGCCTTACCCTGGCGTAGACACCGGGGTGGTTCTTCTCGGCACATCCGTAGCCCCAGGACACGACACCCTGCAGCTCACCGTCGCACACAACGGGGCCACCAGAGTCACCCTGAGAGAGGAAATACAAACAATGAGATGAGCATTGAAATCAAAAGTGGAAAAAGAAAGGAAATATGTAAATGAAATTCAATACTAAAACAGATTTTTTTCCCCATATATCATCACGAAGGAACTCCTGATATTCTGGAATTAAATTATGCTGTCTTAATCAGATGCACCGGTGGAGAAGGAGGACCTCTGCAGGTCACTCTTGTTGACTACAGTACCTGGCAGGAGTCCTTGCCTCCCTCCAGGTATCCAGCGCAGAACATGGCGTTGGTGATCATGCCGGGGTAGGAGTTGTCACAGTCCTCTTCAGACAGGATGGGGATGTCCAGGCACTGCAGCTTGTCGCCGTCAGCAGCTGTGTTGCATACGGACACAGGAGGATATAGATTAGAACAGCTTGGGAAAAGTAAGGACAGCAGTTGTTCTCTAATACCTGGTTCTTAAGACGCTGTACTCACTGGAGCTCATGGTGTTGCCCCAGCCAGAGACTTTGCACATGGTGCCAGCGGGGGCACAGCTGGTGGGCAGAGCCACAGGCTGCACGTACTGGTTGAGGGTGGCGGGCTTGCTCAGCTTGATCAGCATGATGTCATTGTTGATGTTGTAGGAGGAGTAGTTGGGGTGGCGGATGACACGGGAAGAGGAGATGAACTGCTCATGGCCCTCGGTGACCATGATGTTGTGCTCGCCCATACGCACCTGCACACGGCTGGAGAGGGAGGAGAAGATTAGAGGTAGCGTAGCTTCATGATACCAATTACAACTAAACCTTTTCTTTATTCCTCACAAAGTGAATCAATCAAACTTAAATTCCTGTGACATATCAAGGAGTTGCTTACGACTTGTAGCAGTGAGCGGCAGACACAACCCAGTTAGCGTTCACCAGGGAGCCTCCACAGAAGTGGTAGCCAGAGTTCAGAGACACCTGATGGGGCTGGGAGTGGGCTTTGCACTCATACCCTCCGACGATCTTGTCGTCCTCCGTGGCGACTGAAAACACACAGGAGGCCAAGCAGTTAGGCACCAGGTGAATGTGTAGAGTTCAGTGACTAGGATCAATGAACACAGGGAAAGAGACTTGTACTCACAAGCAGCTCCGATGAGCAGAACGAAGACCAGAGACCTCATGGTTGCTGTGTGATCCTGTTGATGATAGGACTTCACCTGGATACCTGGTTTATATGGATGCTCCAACCTCGCTTTTCCCCACAGAACACACCCCCCTGTGTTTTGTGACCAATCAGGATCCTGGAAAAATGTTTGGCGTGTGAAAAACAAATATGATGCTCACTGGAGGGTGGGCTGCACTGACACTGACATACAGTATGACTGAAATGGTCTTATTTTTCAATCTTTTTTAGAAATATGTTAAATGTAATTGTGGCACTAAAGGGAGGAAATCTGGTCAATGCCTTTAAAAAAAATTGTGCATTTATATGAATGACCATAGAGTATATACTGTTGATTAGTGGATGTCAGATTGCATAGTGCATATACAGTATTTCCTTTAAATGAGTTAACTTATCTGAGGAACAAAAATATATAATTTCTCTTGGTATCTCTGCATTAGCTGGATATTGTGATGCTGTGAATATTTCTAAGCTAATGCCCGTATTAAAATAAACAGATGGCAGCACAAATGGTAGTGGACACCTCTGCTGGCCACACTATGCTGGTTTGCACCTGTATTTGGCACGTGGTGCACTTTGTAATTCTTAACCTTGACATGGATGGAGTTATGCTGCGGAGCCGTGAGTGCAGCTCTGCAGATGGCCTGGTTCACAACCACACTTGTCGAATGTGGCTTTCACAGGAAAACCAGCCCACGCCACTTAAAATAGAACGCTTCAGAGAAAAACATGTTGATTCAAGGTTGATACAAATAAAACAACAACAAAACAAACTGCTCACTCTGAATTATGCAGACCTTTTGGGCACTTCACCTGAAAGAGCACTTTTCAGAAAACCAAGCTGATTAGTTTTGCACATAATCTCACTTCAAAAAACTATAAACAGGCTTGCACAAGGCTATTGGGTTTGAGTGTTGCTTTACCATTGTACTGCTGTTTTGTTTTATGTTTGTACTCCATACCACGATGTGGTCTACAGTAAATAAAATCTGAATCTGAATCTGAATCAAAGTTGCTCAAAGTTAATAAGTCAAATGATTGAATGAGTTTATCCTCTCTGTCCAAACGACACGTCAAAGTAGTGTTAAAAGCAGTTCAGTAAAATGGTGAAAATAGGGAAATAAAGGTTTCAGATTAACCTATTTTATAAATTTGGCTCAGTACTGCCATAATATGATATGATAAAATAATATTATACACATGGATATTAGTAAAAGATTAACAAGGACAACTGTACCTGAAAGAGATCTGGATGAAAAACAAAAATCTCATTCTGAAGATTCAGAGAAGGATCTTCCGTCCACATACATGTAAATGTCTTAGTTAACAGTGGGGTTTTAAAAATGATTTTTCTTCAATATTGTGGATGTTTTTTTCTACTATGAGACTGTTTCAATACCATTGTTAAATGCACAACACTTTGATGTGACTGTTGGATCCAACAGCAATTTGAAATATGCAATGATATAAGAATATGTTCCAGGCATTGTCAGTTGTTGGAAGTAAAAGTTCATAAACTCATAGAATAGACCTTTTATTGCTAACCAGCTCTCTTGGCACTTATCAATGAGTCGGCCTTGAATAAAGACATTATGTGAATAATCCAGCTGTTCCAGCCATATTGGGTTACAGATTATTAATTCACAAGACAGCAAATACTGGACTTTTGGATTCATCACCTTAAATGAACCATGCACCAATGTCTGCTGGTGAGTGCCTATCAGTTTTTTTTTTTATTTTGATTGGCCTTTTATTGGACCAGTCAGGCAGCTTGGTTGAAAAGCTTTTCTAGCAATCGATAGATATAAAGCAGGGATCCAGGTGAAGTCCTCTCACTGATCACACAGCAACCATGAGGTCTCTGGTTTTCATTCTGCTCATCGGAGCTGCTTGTGAGTATTGATTTTAGAGGTTTTTTTTAGAGTTGCTTGGCTTTCATTCTTTGTACACATCTGTACTGGATTCTGTTTCACAAAACCTCTCTGATACTTTGAAGTCTTCTGCAAAGGTGATTTAGAACAGTGAAATGTTGAATAGAAGAAATGTAGTGGTGTTCCAGCCCACTGCTTTGTTACTGTTTTTTACTGCAATTTCTGGCAAATGAATACCTCTTGAATCTATTTTCAGTTGCCACGGAGGACGACAAGATCGTCGGGGGGTATGAGTGCACGCCCTACTCCCAGCCCCATCAGGTGTCTCTGAACTCTGGCTACCACTTCTGTGGAGGCTCCCTGGTCAACGAGAACTGGGTTGTGTCTGCTGCTCACTGCTACAAGTCGTAAGCAACTTCTTGGTATTTTACAGGATTTTAGCTCTGAGTAATTCATCTGCTGGGGAATAAACATGCAAACACAGGAAACTTAACTGCTACTATAAAAACGCTTCATTATTTTATTTTTTACCATCCCCTTTCTATCTCTTTCAGCCGTGTGGAGGTGCGTATGGGCGAGCACCACATCAAGGTCACCGAGGGCCATGAGCAGTTCATCTCCTCTTCCCGTGTCATCCGCCACCCCTACTTCAGCTCCTACACCCTTGAAAACGACGTCATGCTGATCAAGCTCAGCAAGCCCGCCACCTTCAACCAGTACGTGCAGCCTGTGGCTCTGCCCACCAGCTGTGCCCCCGCTGGCACCATGTGCAAAGTCACTGGCTGGGGCAACACCATGAGCTCCAGTGAGTAACATCTGTTTAAAAAAAACCCAAAACAATGAACTCCATCTTCCTTGCATTCAGGTTCAAAGTTCAGTTGTCTACGATGTTTACCCAATCTAATAATCATCCTAATACACATCCCCACTGCATAGCTCCCACTCTCTCTCTTCTGTTTTCTTTCTATAGCTGCTAACAGGGACAAGCTGCAGTGCCTGGACATCCCCATCCTGTCTGATGAGGACTGTAACAGATCTTACCCCGGCATGATCGATGCCACCATGTTCTGCGCTGGATACCTGGAGGGAGGCAAGGACTCCTGCCAGGTACCGTGTCTCCCCGCTATTCCACCATGTACACCACGCTCACAGTGTTGGCTGCATTTTGTCATTGTAAATAAGTGAGTTTGAGTTTTGATGAAATATACTGTTTCCTCACGCTCGTCCCTCTTGTCCCTGTCTCTCTCAGGGAGACTCTGGTGGTCCCGTTGTGTGCGAGGGTGAGCTGCAGGGTATTGTGTCCTGGGGCTACGGATGTGCCGAGAAGAACCACCCTGGTGTCTACGCCAAGGTAACACTTCAGAGAATCAGCCAAGATATAACTATCACACTGTTCAACATAGTGACACTGTAACTAACGCACTAATATCGCCCCATTTTCAGGTCTGCATGTTCATCGACTGGCTGCACAGCACCATGGCCTGATCCAACCATTTGACCTCTGCATCAGTCACACAACTCAACATCGGCTGTCCAAATACCATCTGTTGTACTGGTGTTGAAGAACTATAACAAATAAAGCATTTGAAAAGAATTATTTGTTCTTCTGTGTATTTGTTCTATTTTTTCTATTGAAAAGAGGGACTCGTTATAAATAATTTGTCTATACTTAATGCAGGTAAAGCAGCATTAACCATATAAAGGTTTTCAGCAAATGACATGATAACCATGGCAGTAATGTACAACATTATCCTCATGATATCTATTATTATTCCTTCATAAGCCATTTCGTTAATAATAATTAAACAAAGCACCCACAAAGTAACATGGAACTATTTCTAAACAAGCTATTACTATTTTTAAACATCATCTGGTTAGATTACCAAAGCACTTCCCCTGCCGCCACACACACACACACACACACACACACAAACAAAACTGTTTAGAAAAGGCAAAGAGCTTGAACATTTTTTCTAATTGATATGCAGAACGCCTCTCTTTGGTCCCATGGCATGAGAAGTATTTGTATCAACATGTGAATAAATAAATAAATAGTAGAGTCCAGCAGAACAGTAGTGCAGGACTCCCACTAAAAGAGGAGAAAGGTACTGGGTCAGCAATATAACCACATACATATGGGACTGTCAGCTGGCTTTAAATCATGGTTACAGGTGGATTTTTTTCCATTACGGTGAACTTTATGTGCCCTAGGTGGGATGGGAGAAGAGAAAAAATACTCAGTTGATATTATTCAAACACATCTTCTCTTTGGAACAACTTGCCTGAGGAGCTCAGGCTGGCAGAGTCAGTGTCGTCTTTTAAATCACTTCTCAAAACGTGCTTTTATCCTTAGGCCTTTCTATGATCTTTGGCTTTTATTCGTTTTATTGTTGTTGCCTTGTCTGTTATTTGTTTATTGCATTTGCTTTATCCCTGTGGCTGTGACTATTTGTTATTACTGTTTTACCTCACTGTTTTTTGTTTCTTATTGATCTGTCACTTGTTCATTTTTCATTTTTACTAGTTGTGAAGCACTTTGTTTTGAAAAGTGACATAAATAAAGATTATAAAGAAGATCATTATTCTCTCCTAAAGGCAGCCTCAACCTGCATATCTAAATTTAAATGCAGATGCTTTTCAGGTAAAAGGTGCTGCGTGAGAACTACACAGCTGTGAGATACTGTGTTCCCACACTTCTAAATATAGAGAGTGACTTGTGTTCCTGTTTAATCTGACCAGAGAAACATGACAAAACTTTCAGAGTTTATGTATATTGAACCATGAGTTTGCACATATTGAAATGATCAACCTCTTTGTCATCACTGCTGCCAAGAAATAAACGATTCATAACAGATAAGCACAGATAAACAGATAATCAGGCTGTGAGTGTTGACTAGATGAAATAATGCATATGTGACAAAAAAAAAAAAATGTATATATAAACATAACACAAATGTTTATCAGACAAATCATCAGTGTCATCAGTGTGACAATCATACCAAAAGCCAGGAATAAACTAACATGTTTTTAATTCCTGGAAACAATCAATTATGTCTCTCTTCTTGGAATTATGAGTAAACATCATAACTTCTGATGTGTACTTCCAGCAGAAGTATTGTCACTCAGCCTATGGTGTAAGAAAACAGGTGACAGTATTATCCATTTCCCTTAAGGTTTCCCAAAGTTGCCAAAGAGAAAGCCACCCTTACTTTAAACACGAAAAAGTGTTTTTTAGATAATTCTGGCAATGAATCACCTAACCTTAGCATCCTACAGGTGATTGGCTCTCTGCTGACCAATGAGGACAGCCGGAGAGCAGGGCCGCTCTCCTGACTGTGGATATAAACCAGGGATCCAGGTGAAGTCCTCTCATCGACAGGATCACACAGCAACCATGAGGTCTCTGGTCTTCGTTCTGCTCATCGGAGCTGCTTGTGAGTATGAAGCTCTTAGACGGCCTTTCACGCCTTCCAGGTTTGCTGGCCTTTCTCTCTGCTTAGTGCTTTATCCAGCGCTACTAGAGCATCTGGCTTGAAGGTTTGGAAGTTGAGGATGATTGATCACTAACCATCCTAGGAGCATCGTGAATATGGTTCAATAGCTAAATAATGTAGACTCTTGTCCTTGAGCAGGAGGCATGAGGAAAATCAAACACTGACAATTTAGGAATCAAAAGAAACACCAATTTCCTTGAACATTAACCTTTCTTGTTGGTAATTAGTAGATGTAAATAACTAACTGGTTGCTGCTACATCTGTGTTTTCAGTTGCCACGGAGGACGACAAGATCGTCGGAGGGTATGAGTGCAAGCCCTACTCCCAGCCCCATCAGGTGTCTCTGAACTCTGGCTACCACTTCTGTGGAGGCTCCCTGGTCAACGCTAACTGGGTTGTGTCTGCCGCTCACTGCTACAAGTCGTAAGCAAATTCTTGATATTTTACAGGATTTTAGGTCTAATTCATTTACCTGATGTGTATTAACAAAAAAATGCCATTTGGTGTATCTGCTGCTCCCTGCTACGTTTTGAGTTGGCTACATCAAAAAGGATTAGCGAATAACCTAGAAAAATATCATTGGAAAAAGCGTTTCCCAAAACCCACTGCCTTTGCATCATCAGTCCCCTCTCTGTGTTTTTCCAGCCGTGTGCAGGTGCGTATGGGCGAGCACAACATCATGGTCACCGAGGGCCATGAGCAGTTCATCTCCTCTTCCCGTGTCATCCGCCACCCCAACTACACCTCCTACAACATCAACAACGACATCATGCTGATCAAGCTCAGCAAGCCCGCCACCCTCAACCAGTACGTGCAGCCTGTGGCTCTGCCCACCAGCTGTGCCCCCGCTGGCACCATGTGCAAAGTCACTGGCTGGGGCAACACCATGAGCTCCAGTGAGTACAGCGTCTTAAGAACCAGGTATTAGAGAACAACTGCTGTCCTTACTTTTCCCAAGCTGTTCTAATCTATTTCCTCCTGTGTCCGTATGCAACACAGTCGCTGACGGCGACAAGCTGCAGTGCCTGGACATCCCCATCCTGTCTGAAGAGGACTGTGACAACTCCTACCCCGGCATGATCACCAACGCCATGTTCTGCGCTGGATACCTGGAGGGAGGCAAGGACTCCTGCCAGGTATGCGACTCCATGTTATACAGCAATTCTGGACTACTTAATATGGTGTTTTATGTGAACATTTGTCAGGCTGAGTTTTACTGAAATATCTAATTCTTTTCCCACTCCACACTTTCCCCCCCCCTCCTCTCAGGGTGACTCTGGTGGCCCCGTTGTGTGCGACGGTGAGCTGCAGGGTGTCGTGTCCTGGGGCTACGGATGTGCCGAGAAGAACCACCCCGGTGTCTACGCCAGGGTAAGGAGGATATTTAATAACCGCGCTGTGTCCAGTTTAACTCTCGCCTGCTGCGAACTGCGATAATATTCCACTGATTAGCTGTACTAACTCTTGCAATCTTCGTTTTCAGGTCTGCCTGTTCAACGAGTGGCTGGAGCGCACCATGGCCAGCTACTAAGTGATCCCATTCGACATCCAGTCCAGTCAAGCAACTCAACATCATTTGCTGTTCATATTCCATCTTTTGTACTGGACAAATGACAAATAAAACATTTAAAGCATATCATTTGAGTCTATTTTATGTGAAATTATTTTAAAGAATGGTGAATAGTTCCGAATTTTTGGCTTTTAAACATAAGCTTATTTACGTCTTACACAGCATGGTGTATTTCTCAGTGTTGATGAAGTAAACCGAAAAAAGGCTAGGCGCAACACCTGCTCAGTAGAAAAATAATTTTATTACATTAAAAACATGATGTTTCGGGCTTGAGTTGAAAGAAAGCAGCACACCAATATAATAATAAAAAATAATATAACAAAGAAGATGTCACCTCATTTTCACCAATTTATTTTTTGGCCATGACTGCTAACGGCGTTTCGGTATATTTG
This sequence comes from Centroberyx gerrardi, assembly GCF_048128805.1. NCBI lineage: Eukaryota > Metazoa > Chordata > Actinopteri > Beryciformes > Berycidae > Centroberyx > Centroberyx gerrardi. The sequence continues at coordinate 10,700,114 of NC_136008.1, read as the reverse complement.
GCCATGACTGCTAACGCGTTTCGGTATTACACCTTCATCGGAGCATCAAGACAATAAGTCACAACACTTTCTATACATACAAAAAAAAATATATACACACACATACACATATGAATAGTCTACATATACATGTACAAACACATCTGTGCAAGACAAAAAGACATATGCCTACACATAAATCATTAAACTTAAGGAGGGAGGAGGCGGGGGAAAGAGCCAACAGCTACACTAGCCCTCAATCAAAAAAAGAAGAAAGAAAAAATAGTAGTAATACCAACAATAAGAAAATATAATATATAAGAGGATACAAATGTAGAATAAACAACTACATAAAGGAGAGGAACAGCAGGAGACTCCTTGTAAAAAGAGAGAGAGGGGAGCTGTTAGCCTACTTCACTTCCTATCAGGGAGGGGCCAAGGAAAACAACACGCACAGATCCTGTACAGACCCACGGCGCGTGTGTTCAATTCAATTCAATGCACTGAAGCATTATGACATGGTTATCAGCTAAATCATTCCACTGATGTCACTTAAATACCACAGGTAATAACGTTACCTAATGTTAAAGTCTATAGGGCAACGGAAGACGTGGATGTATTTAAATTAACGGCAGAGAGTGGGACTCGCTGTGTGTGGGAGCAATGCTCGGCTAGCGCGACACGTTTATGGTTAAATTACCTATTCCACCAACATCACACCACAGGTAATAACTTGACCTACCGTTAAGGTTTGCAGGACAGCAGAAGATGTGGATGTCTGTAAATTGACAGCGAAGAGTGTGGCTCTGTGTGAGATCTAATATGGCAGTGTGGGACTGAATGTGTCTTTTAGCCTGTAGGCGAAAGACGCCCTCTAGAGGCCATCTCATGAAGCGACATCTCACTAAGCGTTACCTGACTGACTGACTGACTGAATGCATGACCTGAATTTGCCTCTTCTATTCAACATTTCACTATTCTAAATCACCTTTGCAGAAGACTTCAAAGTATCAGAGAGGTTTTGTGAAACAGCATCCAGTACAGATGCCAAGAAATAATCAATTCATAACAGATAAGCACAGATAAACAGATAATCAGGCTGTGAGTGTTGACTAGATGAAATAATGCATATGTGACAAAAAAAAAAAAAATGTATATATAAACATAACACAAATGTTTATCAGACAAATCATCAGTGTCATCAGTGTGACAATCATACCAAAAGCCAGGAATAAACTAACATGTTTTTAATTCCTGGAAACAATCAATTATGTCTCTCTTCTTGGAATTATGAGTAAACATCATAACTTCTGATGTGTACTTCCAGCAGAAGTATTGTCACTCAGCCTATGGTGTAAGAAAACAGGTGACAGTATTATCCATTTCCCTTAAGGTTTCCCAAAGTTGCCAAAGAGAAAGCCACCCTTACTTTAAACACGAAAACGTGTTTTTTAGATAATTCTGGCAATGATTCACCTAACCTTAGCATCCTACAGGTGATTGGCTCTCTGCTGACCAATGAGGACAGCCGGAGAGCAGGGCCGCTCTCCTGACTGTGGATATAAACCAGGGATCCAGGTGAAGTCCTCTCATCGACAGGATCACACAGCAACCATGAGGTCTCTGGTCTTCGTTCTGCTCATCGGAGCTGCTTGTGAGTATGAAGCTCTTAGACGGCCTTTCACGCCTTCCAGGTTTGCTGGCCTTTCTCTCTGCTTAGTGCTTTATCCAGCGCTACTAGAGCATCTGGCTTGAAGGTTTGGAAGTTGAGGATGATTGATCACTAACCATCCTAGGAGCATCGTGAATATGGTTCAATAGCTAAATAATGTAGACTCTTGTCCTTGAGCAGGAGGCATGAGGAAAATCAAACACAGACAATTTAGGAATCAAAAGAAACACCAATTTCCTTGAACATTAACCTTTCTTGTTGGTAATTAGTAGATGTAAATAACTAACTGGTTGCTGCTACATCTGTGTTTTCAGTTGCCACGGAGGACGACAAGATCGTCGGAGGGTATGAGTGCAAGCCCTACTCCCAGCCCCATCAGGTGTCTCTGAACTCTGGCTACCACTTCTGTGGAGGCTCCCTGGTCAACGCTAACTGGGTTGTGTCTGCCGCTCACTGCTACAAGTCGTAAGCAAATTCTTGATATTTTACAGGATTTTAGGTCTAATTCATTTACCTGATGTGTATTAACAAAAAAATGCCATTTGGTGTATCTGCTGCTCCCTGCTACGTTTTGAGTTGGCTACATCAAAAAGGATTAGCGAATAACCTAGAAAAATATCATTGGAAAAAGCGTTTCCCAAAACCCACTGCCTTTGCATCATCAGTCCCCTCTCTGTGTTTTTCCAGCCGTGTGCAGGTGCGTATGGGCGAGCACAACATCATGGTCACCGAGGGCCATGAGCAGTTCATCTCCTCTTCCCGTGTCATCCGCCACCCCAACTACACCTCCTACAACATCAACAACGACATCATGCTGATCAAGCTGAGCAAGCCCGCCACCCTCAACCAGTACGTGCAGCCTGTGGCTCTGCCCACCAGCTGTGCCCCCGCTGGCACCATGTGCAAAGTCACTGGCTGGGGCAACACCATGAGCTCCAGTGAGTACAGCGTCTTAAGAACCAGGTATTAGAGAACAACTGCTGTCCTTACTTTTCCCAAGCTGTTCTAATCTATATCCTCCTGTGTCCGTATGCAACACAGTCGCTGACGGCGACAAGCTGCAGTGCCTGGACATCCCCATCCTGTCTGAAGAGGACTGTGACAACTCCTACCCCGGCATGATCACCAACGCCATGTTCTGCGCTGGATACCTGGAGGGAGGCAAGGACTCCTGCCAGGTATGCGACTCCATGTTATACAGCAATTCTGGACTACTTAATATGGTGTTATATGTGAACATTTGTCAGGCTGAGTTTTACTGAAATATTTAATTCTTTTCCCACTCCACACTTTTTCCCCCCTCCTCTCAGGGTGACTCTGGTGGCCCCGTTGTGTGCGACGGTGAGCTGCAGGGTGTCGTGTCCTGGGGCTACGGATGTGCCGAGAAGAACCACCCCGGTGTCTACGCCAGGGTAAGGAGGATATTTAATAACCGTGCTGTGTCCAGTTTAATTTAACTCTCGCCTGCTGCGAATGGCGATAATATTCCACTGATTAGCTGTACTAACTCTTGCAATCTTTGTTTTCAGGTCTGCCTGTTCAACGAGTGGCTGGAGCGCACCATGGCCAGCTACTAAGTGATCCCATTCGACATCCAGTCCAGTCAAGCAGCTCAACATCATTTGCTGTTCATATTCCATCTTTTGTACTGGACAAATGACAAATAAAACATTTAAAGCATATCATTTGAGTCTATTTTATGTGAAATTATTTTAAAGAATGGTGAATAGTTCTGAATTTTTGGCTTTTAAACATAAGCTTATTTACGTCTTACACAGCATGGTGTATTTCTCAGCGTTGATGAAGTAAACCGAAAAAAGGCTAGGTGTGACACCTGCTCAGTAGAAAAATAATTTTATTACATTAAAAACATGACGTTTTGGGCTTGAGTTGAAAGAAAGCAGCACACCAATATAATAATAAAAAATAATATAACAAAGAAGATGTCACCTCATTTTCACCAATTTATTTTTTGGCCATGACTGCTAACGCGTTTCGGTATTACACCTTCATCGGAGCATCAAGACAATAAGTCACAACACTTTCTATATATACTGTACAAATCAGTGTAACAAGCTGCACCTGCCGGGGGCAGTGCCCTAAATCGAAGCCACTTACAAAAAAAGTGTATAATACACAGAAAAGAGACATATGTATATAGGCTATATATGATGCAAGATGAGACTCAATGGGTTACCACAGTACATAAACCGCATCGGTCAGTAAATCCAATCTACTACACAGACTATAAGGAAAAAAAAAAAATACACACACATACACATATGAATAGTCTACATATACATGTACAAACACATCTGTGCAAGACAAAAAGACATATGCCTACACATAAATCATTAAACTTAAGGAGGGAGGAGGCGGGGAAAAGAGCCAACAGCTACACTAGGCCTCAATCAAAAAAAGAAGAAAGAAAAAATAGTAGTAATACCCACAATAAGAAAATATAATATATAAGAGGATACAAATGTAGAATAAACAACTACATAAAGGAGAGGAACAGCAGGAGACTCCTTGTAAAAAGAGAGAGAGGGGAGCTGTTAGCCTACTTCACTTCCTATCAGGGAGGGGCCAAGGAAAACAACACGCACAGATCCTGTACAGACCCACGGCGCGTGTGTTCAATTCAATTCAATGCACTGAAGCATTATGACATGGTTATCAGCTAAATCATTCCACTGACGTCACTTAAATACCACAGGTAATAAAGCTACCTAGCGTTAAAGTCTATAGGGCAACGGAAGACGTGGATGTATTTAAATTAACGGCAGAGAGTGGGACTCGCTGTGTGTGGGAGCAATGCTCGGCTAGCGCGACACGTTTATGGTTAAATTACCTATTCCACCAACATCACACAGGTAATAACTTGACCTACCGTTAAGGGTTGCAGGACAGCAGAAGATGTGGATGTCTGTAAATTGACAGGGAAGAGTGTGGCTCTGTGTGAGATCTAATATGGCAGTGTGGGACTGAATGTGTCTTTTAGCCCGTAGGCGATCTCTTAGTCAAAGACGCCCTCTAGAGGCCGTCTCCTGAAGCGACATCTCACTAAGCGTTACCTGACTGACTGACTGACTGACTGACTGAATGCATGACCTGAATTTGCCTCGTGATGCCCTCCTGGGAAAAAACAGAAGTCAAATCCGTAGAACAATAAACAATGTAATACAGATAGATTCGAACTAAGATCATCTGATTCCAGATATAAACCCAGAAAAACAGTTGACAACCAAACATCCAAAATTAGAAAAACATAATTTTTTCCAGATTTAAACCCCTCGGCGAGCGGGTATCCAGAAGGTGTATACAGTAAGTTTCTCTAGCCCAACAAAACGTATTTAGGTCTCCCTGAATGGGAAATCGGTGACCAATTTTCTCAATCCCAAAATAAAAAAACTCAGACAGGGAATGCCCCCTCTCAATCAAATGATAAGCTATGAGGTTGGAGCGCGGCGAACTGCGCGCCATCCCCTATGTCTGTGTTCACAGATACGCGTGTGGAGCTCCCTACAGGAGGTAGGTCTCCCCCACATAAAGTAGACTGCACGGGCAATGGATGGCATAGATTCACAGAGTTACAATTGATAACCCCTCTAATGGGGATGTATTTACCAGACCTGGGATGAGAGAAATGTTTTATTCTTTTAGTGAAAGGGCATTGTGCGCAATTGCCGTACTTGTAACTGCCCGGTGGAAGAGGCGATATCCTCGATTCAGTGGTTGAGGGGGGGACCTCATTGGTGTGGACCAGAAATGATCTAAGGTTTTTAGCCCTTCTATATGATTTCTAAGTATTACCATTATAAAGGAGGCATGGCAGAGCTAAACGATAAATTTTATGAGACTGTGTTGCATCTGGTTTGAAATAACATGAAAAATAGGCTTCTTATTGTTGGCTGCTAAAGCTAAAGATACCCAGTATAATTTGTTGTTACGAAACAAATCACCTACCTTTCCTGTTCATAATGATAGAGAGCTATTACATTCTTGCATAGCATTTCATGGACGTCACCAGATCTTATGAACCAGTTGCTTGTCAATTTTAAGATTTTACTAATTACCTTTACGACTTGGCTAGGTTTGGCCCTTTGTTGCGTCTCAGATTGTTTAACCCCTGATGAACCTGAAAGCAACCTGACATCTTTGAGCAGAGAGCGCTGGAACAGTCTGAAGTCCAGACTCAAGACCAAAGGTGACTGGGATTTTATTTGGCGTTGAAACGCTCTGCCTCAGGAGCTTGGGCTAGAGAGATCAGTGACAACTTCAAAATCATCTCTTAAAACACATTTCACAGGATTTCATGTGATCCTGTTTTAGTGTTTTTATTGGCTTTTTTTAAATTCTAAATTCTAAATCAGGTTTATTATTATTAATGAATAAAAGTTTAAGCTGGAGTCCAGTAAAAGTTACTATGCATGACAAAATAGCATTTGTCTAATAGAATAGAATAGAATAGAATAGAATAGCATAGAATAGAATAACAGGCAGGTTGACCCAGTATGAGCACAATTTCTTGTACCCTTTTTAATTATTTCACATTTACTTTTTAAATTTGGCGATATGGATTAGATTTTATTTTTAAAAAATGAAGACTACTATTTCCTAATAATTATAATATTTCCCACCTTTTTATTCCTGTTGTATTTGCTTGTTATATTCATTTTAAGTATTTTGAGTTTTTTTGTTTTGTCTTGTCTTACTTTCTAACATTTATCTTATTGGCTTTTAATCAATAGTTAAAGAACTTGCTCAGTTGGGTCAAGTTTTGTACATAACATTAGTTTTATTGAATTATATGGGTATTCAGTTAAAATGAGATTATTAAAAAATAAATAAGGTGTTTATAAGATAATTCTAATAAGGAATGACCTACTGTAACATCCTACATTGTGGATTAATTATTGATAATAATGAATTTATCTAACATTAATGACTAGTAAAAAAAAAAAAAAAAAAATCCAGACAGCAAGTATTTTCTGCATTGTTTATTTTTAAAAGACAGAAAGGGCCAAAGTAAGATGAACTTTAAAAAATGTTCCAACAACAGCTCCAACAACTTTCTAATGAACTTCTTCTCCTGCTGAGAAGGGTAAAAAAAAAGACATACTGCACATAGGGTATGACAACCATTTTTACCTATAAAATACCATGTAATATATAACCTACAGTATAAGGCTCCCGCACACCATCTACTTGCAAATCACAATTTAATGTAACGACGTTTCGGTCATAGACCTTCAAAGCATCAAACATGGAACTGATGTCATCTGTGGGCTACTTACAGTTTTGGTAGTCATTGACAACAGGTGCAAGATGTCAATCAGTACATCCAATTAGCCTATTAGCATATCCATTACATCAACAAATCAGCATTTATCTAATTAGTAAATCAATAAAAAGGCCAGCATTTGTCATATGAATACAAATCAGTTAGTATAACAGGAGATAGCCAAAGTTAAGTTAAAGCTCCTATATATACAAAATGGCCAATCTTGAGCAAATATCAAATACATATAAAGATAGTACAAAAATAGGTCAAATACATATAGAGATAGTACAATAATGGTATAAACATTTTTAATACAAAAACGGTACAAAAGGGGGTAAAGGGGATGCAAAGGTTTACTTGTATGAGGTAATAGCCTTTGAGTAGGCCTACTCCCCATACGTGCACATCAGTATATATGCACGTCCACATACACACCATATGCACATACTGTATATACATGCAGGCTACATACATACAAAGGGGCCTGCTTAGCAACCGAATATATACCTAGGCCAACATCCAAAGTAACTAGGTAGGTTATAGAGCGGAACAGTAAAAAACAATATAACATTAGTCAAAAAGACCAAAAACTGGGATAACCAACAACATTACATCAAGCAATAATTTGTCACTTAGGCCTTTCGGTGTCAAGGACTGTAGTGTGAGTATCCAAAAGGCTTCTCTCTTCAAAAGCAGTTCATCTCGATTGCCACCTCTAGGGGGTGTTCTAACCCGTTCTATACCACAAAATCTGAGTGTAGATACATCATGTCTGAAATCTTATAAAACCTAGAAAATACCAAAAGCAATACAAAATGCATTTTTTATTTCGATAACATTACTGACGTTGCTCTTGCCTCACCACTATCGTAACACCCAAAGGTTGTTGCCTTGGTCGATAATGTTGTATTTCATTTGATGCATTTTAAAATATTAACATTTTATTGATATTACATTGATGCAATTTTCAACTGTTTTGCATTGTTATATGCCACTTTAGACTACGTCACTCGAAGCAATCCTTTCTACATTGTGAGTAATACATATTGTGGATTTTGATCCTATCTTGAGATAGATTGAAAGGTAACTAGAGTTTCTTCACAAATCTGCTGCAGCCAGCACTGCTTTGGCATCCTCAGCCATTTCCCTGATTCCCTGTCGCAGAAGTTGCAGCGTGGTGGCAAAAGCTACCCCCATTGCAATGGCAGGTACGCCAATCAATATAATCTCAACAGCTTTCGCTGCCATCATGCCTTTTGTGCGAAGCATGTTGGCCACCACTGCCCTGTTGACCCCTCCAGCAAAGCGAGATTTCATCACTGATTTCAGATCACCTTCTGACTTGTTAACCCGCTCTGCCAGTCTTTGAATGGAATTGTTATCCAGTCCGAAGGACACATGGGCTGTCTGCAGGTACTTGTGCATTATACCAATCTCACAACCCACTGAAAAGCCTGGAACAGCGAGGCCTGCTGTGGTTGCTGCAGCTGCAGCAGCAGCAATAGAAGTTTTGTTAAGCTCTTCTGTTTTCTTTTCTATCATACCCGTGGAGAATACAGGCAGAGAGTGAATCAAAGCCGACCACTTGTAGTCTGACAGGTTTTCCTTCAAGCAGCTGAGCAGCCTCGGAAAATCATACTTCCCCATATCAAGGGCAGAGATGAGGAAGACTTTGGGATTCCCAAATTCCACCAGGTTTTCTCTGCAGCTGAGTCTGATCTTTGACAGAACCTGAGCTTCGTTGAAGTTCTTTTTCCGAGCTTCAGCCTGGATGTCATGGTCAATCTTTGATCGTACAAAGTAAAACATTTTCTTCATTTTCTTGATCTCTTTGGCCAGCTTGATGTCATTCTCTTTGAACCTGATAGAGCCAATGATGATGAAGAAGTCAAAGGTGTCAAAGTGGACGTCTTTCAGATAATTCCTTGCTTTGAAGTTGGAGGTCCCAACTCCTGGCAGGTCCCAGATGTAAACACCGGGCATGTTAGGGTGGCCGTATCTAATGGGTTTCATGGTGGTCTCAGTCACTCCAGTGTCTGCTGCTCCCTCGTCTCCATCTGCAAGACCCCTTAAGGCATTAACAAAGGTGGACTTTCCCGCCCCACTCTCCCCAGTAATAGCAATATTCAGTGTCACATTGTCCATCTGGTCCAACTGCTTCTTTGCCTTGGCTGTTGACTCTGCTGGGTTGGTTTTCACGTATTTCTTAACTTCAGTGACAATTTCAGGAGCCTCATAGATATTTGCTTCATCGATTGTAGTTTCATAGGAAGCCGCAGACATGGTGATCCTGATAAGACAGAAGGGTGGTAAAATACAGATAACTTTGCATTACAAGTTTGTCATTTGAAAGTCTTCAAAGTTGAGGATGTATCACGACTGATTATCAAAATGTAATTCATCCACTTAGCATTTTCTTCTCAGTAGACCTGAAGGATAATAGTTACAGAGTAGTAGGGACAATTTTGTTCAGTTCAATACTTAATTCAAGCACCGTAGGGAGACTGCAAGGATGCAACCAATTTTGCTTCTTTCTTCACTGACTTTTAGTTTGAAAATGGGCAGATGGAGAGATATGAGACAAGGCTGATGAGGGCTGTGGCAATTAACTCTCCTATTATGTTAAAATTAACAAACGCCTTTTATTTTTGTCGTCAAATTGACCCCAGAAATTTAAACCTACGCAAAATGATTGTAATTGAAAGTGTTACCCAAATTTACACTTCAGAACATCAGCAAGTAACACATAACAGTTAAGTCAATAATGAAAAAAACACCAATAAAAACTATATTATTCACCAAAATAGTCTTTGTGAGAGAGCTGTGACAGGACCTTGTTGGCAGGAAATCTTCAGGTGAGACAAAATGTGTGCGCGCGTCTTATGTTATGGGCCCTAAGGCATGGGAACATTTTTGAAAGATCAAAAAATTGCATGGGAAAGCTCCCTCAGTATCAGTCAAACTTTTATATTTCCTCTGGTTTTATAAGGCTTTTGTGTTTGGGGTCAAAATGACCCCAAACAACACCGTTGTCCTGTACACCGTTGTGTGTACAGGACCTTGAAAATGTATCATCATGTTAAATTTTATGTTTACGCCGATGATTTATTACTGTACTTTTCCAACCCTTCAACGTCCATTCCCAATATTATGTCCATTTTAGAGAGTTTTGGCAGGTATCAGGGTATAAGGTCAACATCTACAAAAGTGTTTTATTTCCCATCAGTACTCGAGCCCAAAAACAAACATTTAGCTCTCTCCCGTTTAAAGTTTTAAGTCAGTTTCGATACTTGTGGGTTCAAAGTTCAAACAGAACTTTTTAGAACTTTTTAAACGTACAGAGCAAGATTTTGTAAATTCAAATCTCCTCATTTCACTCGCTGGCTGAATTAATATAATTAATCCTAAGTTTTTATTCTTATTTCAATGTATCCCAATTTTTATCACACTTTCTTGAAGAACCTAGATAAAATAATCTCTAATTTTATCTGGAATAAGAAGCCCCCCCCCCGAATAAGGAAAGATTTTTCACAGAGACCCAAGTCAGAGGGCGGAATGGGACTACCTTATTTCAAACTCTGCTATTGGGCATGCAATCTACGCGCACTCTCCTCTTGGCTCCAAGATCAGATGCCTGCCTGGCTCTGCATTGAAAGAAAGTGTTGCTCCCCATCTTCTTTATCAGCTTTGCTCTTTTCGTCATTGCCCACCACACGCTCGTATTCTGCAAACAATCCATTAGTTTCACACTCACTTAAAATTTGGTCGTTAATAAGAAAACATTTTGGGTGGCATTCTGGCTCTCTTCTGGCCCCTTTGGTCGCAAATCACTTATTTACTCTTTCTGATGCAATGTTTCAAGTGTGGCACAGAAAAGGCATCCATTCCTTCAAAGATCTTTTTATTGATGGTATATTTTCATCATTTCAACAGTACAAACTAAATTTGATCTGCCACATACACATTTCTTCAGGTACTTACAGTTACGCAACTTTGTCAAACAAAACACTACATCCTTCCCCAACATTCCACATAATTCACCAATGGAATCCATATTTTTGTCGAATCCTTTGATTAAAGGAGGCATTTCCATTATTTATAACACACTTTCATGTTTAGATTGTACCACCTCCTTAGATTATCTAAAAACAGCCTGGGTAAACGATCTAGGAGTAGCTATCACAGAAGAACTATGGACAGCAGACCAGGCACTGGTACTGTAGGAGCCAAATATGTTGTTGAAATAACCAGAATTGAATTGCCATTTACTGTGTGTACACTGGGTGTCGCTGTGTTATTATCTAGAGCTCAGGTATATAGGTAGGTAATTCACTGTTGTCGTCAGGTGTTTGAACCCGGAAGGGCAAAGGGTTTTTGACCGCTGTGGCGCTAAGTTTGTTTTGTCATGCTGTGAGCGGTGTATTTGGTTTTCGATGGAAACAGGAAAATGGACTGTATTCACACTTATGCACGATGGAAACAATAAAGAGATCGTGATTTGCAATTGAAGAACAGCCTGCAGATTCCGTACTGAACGCAACACACATGGCAAACGATAGCGTATGATAACATCAAATTAGCAAAGCGCGTCAACCAGGTCACTCCTGGTTTAGACATCTCAGTAGCTCAGTAAAAGATTGAGCTCCTTTAATAGGTACATTCCTCATCAGTCTGTGCTAGACATGGGCTCTTGCAGTTTAAAGTATTACACCGAATGCACTTATGAAAGAAAAAACTTTGCAGAATGTATTCAAATATAAATCCAGCATGCGACCGATGTGGGCAGTCACCATCTTCACTAGCCCATATGTTCTGGCACTGCCCAAGAATAACAAAATATTGGCAAGACATTTTTCTAGCATTCTTCTAGCACGCAGGCTGATATTATTAAACTGGAAGCAAAGACAGGCTCCAACCCACTCTGCCCTTATGAAAGATGTTATGCAGCACCTGCACTTGGAAAAAATGTAATTCTCATTGAGAGGGTGTGAAGACAAATTCTACCAGATCTGGCAACCCTTTATAGACCACTTCAATAACAATGCGCTTACCCTTCCCACAAACTAGCTTAGTTTAAACACAAGTCACAAAAGCACAATTGACCTATTCGACATCCAATTAAATTTTTCGCCACCTTTTTTTTATTTATTTTTTTTATTTATTTTTAATTTTATTTTCCTCTTTTACTTCCATTACTTCCTTTTTATTTTTTCTAATTAATCTTGTCTTAATACATTTTCGTGTTGTCTATATTTGAACTGAATTTGCAAAAAATTAAAGTGCAAATTGCAAATGATTTTGCAATACTCCTTTTTTCCTCATATGTGTACGATAACTCACCTGTTTGTTTTATTTCTGTTCTCATGTATATCCGTTTTTTCTTTATTTTTTTATTTCTTAAATTTTTCATGTTTTCTCTATATCTGCATTGAAAATTCTTTTTCCTATTTTCGACTGTATGTCTAACTCTGAAACCCCAATAAAAAGAGTTGTAAAAAAAATAAATAAATAAAAAAAAATATGTTAACCTGTTTTCCCCATTAAATTAGGAAAAGTTATGAAATATCAAACTGGTTTTTATAGATGTTAAATGTTGAATGGGGGTCAAATTGACCCCAAACATAATAGGAGGGTTATGTGCCTCTTGCTGTCTCACTGTATTTGTATTTGTTTGAGTATACTGTTTTTGTATTTAACCAGTTCAGTCTATAGTGTAAGGCATGTTTTGTTTAGAATAAACCAACATTTTGCTACAGTTACTGACAATGGAATTGTAAACAATTTGTCCAGCAAAGTGAAACCGTACCAGTCATTTTGACAAGAATAATACCTAAGTGATGCACAAATTGACAAAATTGACAAAAGAGAGATGCCTTACCTTTTAGGGTTCTTTCTTTCTTTCTTTCTTTCTTTCTTTCGTGTGAACTACATGAGGTTCCTTGTCACCCGCAGTCACTTAAAGGCATATTTCTGCAATATGCTTGACTACACGGGTGCAGGGAGTAAATATATTAGCAGTGTTACTGGAACTGATCCAAGTTCCTCATTTCTCAAAATCTTTGTGTCACTCGTCAGTGCAGAAACTCTCTGGAATGCAAAGCTGTTGTATATGATGAGTGTGAAAGAAGATTTAATATATTTTTGGAAATCTTAACCACACATTGAGCATTGAGTCCTCTGTTCTGCAAAAAATTCACTGAGTTTCATTTTATTTAGTACAAAATGAATAAATAAATGCTTTTGGTTTTTTCATCCCCATCATCTGGACTGTTTTGGAAGTGAACAACTGCCAGACTGGTTTGATAGCTGTTTTTGTAGTTGTTCTGGCTTGGCCTCATTATGTGTGCTTCCAGTAAAAGGGTATGTTGAATACCTTCCAAGAGGTGTTCATAGTTTCATCAGTATGCTTCATGTCACTTCTCAGGCAAACCTTCCTCCAGCTACAATCAGAAACATTTTTGCACTCTTTTAATCTAAAAAAAGTTCTTTAACCATGATAAAGATGGGTTCTCCACATTTCTGGAGAGTGCAGTGGGTGTTAATGATGTGTGCTCATCGCAGTCTTCTCCATCTGTGGAAGACAGATGGAAGATATTGCTGTACGACTGTCCGCTGAACAATTTGAGCTAGTTGATTGCTTGCTGTAGCAAAAGTGTAACAGCATTAGGCAAGAAATGTATCATCCGGGGCATGGCTGGCTGCTGATGGCTGTTGTTGCCTTACAGCTTCAGCTTTTCACAAACAAGAAAACAACACAATTGTGGTTGGCTGGAACTGGAACTGGGAACAGCAGCTGGGAAGTCCTCACTTGTACGTTCCCTGCTTGGATCCCAAAATCACCCATCTTAAGATCTGGGACCTTCCAGGTGTGGACACGCCTTCATTCAAATCCAAAAGCTACATTAAGAACATTTAGTTTGACCTTTGTGACATGTTCATCATTGTGGACTCTGTGGATGACATTTTAAAGAGAAATAAAAAAAAGCTGTTTAATTTGGCAGGTGTTAAGTTGATAATGACATCATGTCAGAGAGTAAAAATATGGCTTTGTTGACAGCTGTGATGGAGAGAATGAGGTGTGTCTGTGTGGCACTCACAGGTGTTTTTGATCTCCACCCATGTCACTCAGAAATATGACTTACACATTCAGTTGCAATGCTAGACTGAGACCTTCCAAGCCTTTTTGTTTCCCGTAAACAATTGTTCTCTTCAGGATGAAACGCATTGCAAAATTGTTGTGAGCGTAAGTCTGGCTCAGATTCTTGGAATGTACTGACATTGATAAATTGTTTGCTGCAACTCCCCCCCCCCCCCCCCCTGCCTCTTCAGGTGTTTTGTGCCTCAAGAGGAAGAAGATCAGCATGGAGATGACATGGAGAAAATAAGGGCAGCGTTCAAGCGCTCAATCCCTCCAAAGGATTGTCAAAACAAGACACTGTCAACATTATTGATGCAGTGCATTAAACTATAAAAAGCAATGCTGCGTCCTGCCTCAATTTGCATCTTCTGTTGATGGAAAATTATGGAGTGATTGTGTGGTGACTGTGATCATTAAATAAAATCTAATTTAGCAATTCATGCACAATACATTATGTTGGATTTGCTCACAAGCTGATGCAGTTTGCTGCCTGATGCATCTGAGAGAGTTGATATTTTATGAGTGTCATCTAACTAATGTATTGCTATGTTTCATGATTATTTACAATATTGTGGTGCTGCATCTGCTGTCAGTGTAGATGCTCTTAGATCAAATATACTGCATTTTTTCTACAGTTTGAATTGCGGTCAAGACATTCTGCAAACTGTATTTCAAGTCATTGGTGAGATTTTCAGCGAAACAAAAATAAAACACAAACAACATCATCTGGTGTCAATGCTGTCATTTTATTGATTGAGCCCTGTTAGAATGCATCACACATCTTTCTCTCTCTCTCTCTCTCCCTGTGTTTCTCTTTGTCGCTCTCTCTCAGCCGCTCTCCCGCTGCCTTCCTCTGTAACGCTACACACCACCACCACCTGTCTCTGTCTCCTTCAATTTCCCTCTCTCTGGTTTTTCCCGTTCTCATGTTGTTCTGTGATAGAAGATCTGAGCCTAGCTGTATGTGGTGAGAATGTCGCTGATCCAGGGCATCAGAGAGCAGACTTTGGTGTAAACTCCCGGGTAGTTAGGCTGAGCGCAGCCCTGGCCCCAAGAGACGATACCCTGCAACTCCCCGTTGCACTCCAGAGGACCGCCAGAGTCACCCTGAAGAGAGGAGAGGAGGAGAGGAGAGGAGAGGAGAGGAGAGGAGAGGAGAGGAGCGGAAAGAGGACAGGAGAGGAGACAAGACAAAACATGAGATCGTTTCACAGATATTTTGGACCATTTTATTTTATTTACCCAATGTACTCATGTGTACTATGTAATACATTTTGTGTGGAAAATACCTGACAAGCATCCTTGCCTCCCTCCAGGTATCCAGCACACACCATGCGGTCAGTGATCATGCCAGGATAGGATCTGTCACAGTCCTCATAAGACAGAATAGGGACATCCACGCACTGCAGGTGAAATGGGTTGAACACTGCGGAGAGTAGATGAAAGAGAGAGAGCAGGAAAGAAGGATAAGGGGGAATAGTTGGGTCAATGTCTCTGTCTAAATATAATATATATAGAGCGACCTCACCAGAGAATATCCTGTTGTCAGGGGAAAGCTTTTATCGCCAAAATGTCAGCTTTCAGCAACTAAGACAAATAGCCTTGCTTTTAGATTGACGACCATGCATTTTTGAGTTTATCCAATTGGTTTTGAAAAGGTTGCCAGATTGTAGAATTGTCCCAACCAACAGACAAGCATGTGATCTTTCAACTGAAGTTAAAGCATGAAAATCACCAAAATTGGAGTGATGAGGTTTTCACGTGAAAGTGACAAGCCTGTGGGATAATGCAAAGTGAGACATTAATAATTTTGATTTAAATTGATTTTAACACAAGCTAAAGCAATTTACAAGCTTCCCGCCAAAAATAGACTGCAACCGTAGAAACTTCTGTAACTAGCATGCACTGTAGCAAAACTGTAACCATAGCAACGTCTGGTAAGAGTGCCGCTCAGCCTCTAAAAAGCAATGGAAATGTTTATGTTTTCCGAATAAATTCAAATTAATATTGGGAAAAATCATCCATGTTTATAACCTATGTTTAGGTTTATCTGTAGTAGCCTAACCAATCTTCTAACCTAATAGGCTGCTAGTTAAGTTAATTTGAGAGGACATTCCGCAGTGATATGATTAGATGTGAAACAACGGTCTCAGAATGCGTTCATTGGCCAATCAGAGCTGAAGACATGTAAATGGCCTAAACATGAAAGGGACACAGACATATCTGTTGCGCTTGGTAGCCTACTGTAGGCGCTTTTGATGAAGCGTCCATCAGATGTTATTAAACGGCAAATGTTAGACCTTACCTTGATCAGTGTAGATGTTCCCCCACCCAGACACGACACACATGTCCCCGGCCCTGGGGCAGGCCTTGGGCAGGGCGATGGGCTTGACGTATTCGTTCACAGTGGCGGGGTGGGCCAGCTTCATCAGCATGACGTCGTAGTCCAAGGTCTGGTAGTCATAACTCTGATGCCAGTAGATGGCGTCCACTGACATGAACTGCTCCGTGCCCTCATTCTCCCAGATGTGGTGGTCGCCCAAGACGGCAATCAGGGAATAGGGACTGAGAAAGAGAGGGTGGGGGTCAGATGCGTTTGAAAACCGGCTGCTGGTGTTTTTGGGGACAGAATGATCCCAAATCCTCTCATACAGAATCTAATGTAATACTGACTTTTGCCAGCAGTGGGCGGCAGAGATGATCCACTGGTCGTTGATGAGGGAGCCGCCGCAAAAGTGGTAGCCGATATTGATGGACACTTGCCAGGGCCGGGTGTGAGGGTAGCACTGGTAGCCTCCCACGATCTTGTCATCCAGAGGGGCTGCAGCTGAGGGGGTCAGATGAAGTAAAGGTGAAACAAGGTGCATAATCTTTAACAGTGACATCATTAAAACACAACCAATTAAGTGCTGTGAATGGTCAACTTTGCCTCAGTGAGAGTAGGCTAACTAACTCCTGACATTAAATGACATCAGTATGTGTATGTATGTGTGTGCCAATACCCCAGAGGTGTGACTAAGTCAAGTTTGCTTGAGTCCCAAGTCAGCCTGAAATCTTGAGGCACAAGTCTCAAGTTAAGTCCCAAGTCTAAATGTAGATTTCCAAGTCAAGTCCATGTCATTAATGTCAAGTCTCAAGTCTAATTGTAGAACACTAAGTCAAGTCAGAACTAATCAAGGGTTCAGTATCAATTTAATATCTTAAAGAAAACAAAATATCTAGGAATTTTCAGAATTTTGCAATATTGTTTTAATAGAATAAAAACTTGGTAAGAGCATCATGAGCATCATTTGATTTCTATAATCTGTTTCAACTTCAATAAATTCAATCATTCCATCCAAATTCAGAAAACATAACTTAAATTCAATTGTCTGGTGGAACAAATCTCACAACTTTCTAAGTAATTTACACAAACACAAGATCTTTTGTCAAGACTTTTGAAACCTTTTCAGGTCATCAAAGTACAAGTCCCAAGTCACCAGAACCCAAGTCAAGTCTATTCTCTTCATGCATCAAGTCAAGTCTCAAGCGATTAAAATTGCGACTCGAGTCTGACTCAAGTCCAAGTCATGTGACCCCAAATCCCCCACGATGTTTTACCTGCAGCACCCAGGAGTGCGAGTACAATCAGGCCGATCATCCTGCTGCTGACTCAAGCCTTCCTACGACCAGAGTGGACATTAACGCTTTGTCATTCACTGCATTTATACCTCTAGCCCTCTGTCTCCTCCATACCCCCCTCAAGTCTCCCTCCACTCCTCCTGCCCCACTCCCTGCCCTGAAAATGCCCCCTATCTCCTTATGTGCCACGTCTACCCCCTCAGTTAATAAGTCAGCGAAATCTTTCCAGTGTTATGTACTAACACATTTTTTCATCTCTCTCCGTGTGTTTCGTTCATTCTGTTGTTGACATTATATCTTTTTGTAGATTCTCTGCCACCTGTCACCCAAGTAAATAGGTCAGCTCTTTTCATTGGTGACACCTGTAACCCCTTTGTAGCAGACAGGATCAGTTGTTGCAACCAGCCATACTATGCTGTTACACAATGTGTAGAATAGAATAGAATAACAGGCAGGTTGAACCATTTTTTAAATAAAGACAGGACTATTTCCTAGTTACTGTAATTGTATTTTTTGACCTTCAGAATAGAATAGAATAGAATAGAATAGAATAGAATAGAATAGAATAACAGGCAGGTTGAGCCATTTTTTAAATAAAGACAGGACTATTTCCTAGTTACTGTAATTGTATTTTTTGACCTTCAGAATAGAATAGAATAGAATAACAGACAGGTTGAGCCTTTTTTTTTTTTTTTTATAAAAGACAGTGCTATTCCCCAATAGTTACTGTAATTGTATTTTTTGACCTTTAGAATAGACTAGACTAGACTAGAATAGAATAGAATAGAATAGAATAGAATAGAATAGAATAGAATAGAATAGAATAACAGGCAGGTTGAGCCTTTTTAAAAATAAAGACAGCACTATTTCCCTATAGTTACTGTAATTGTATTTTTTGACCTTTGGAATAGACTTGACTAGAATAGACTAGAATAGAATAGAATAGAATAGAATAGAATCACTTCATTTGAATTGACTGTAGCTCAAAGACCATGAGGACTATGCATGTCTATTTGTTAAACTGATTGCCTCCTGTTGCAGAAATGGAAAAAAAAAACATGTTTTCTATTTTTCTGTGCCAAGACTCACAGATGAAAATTTTCTCACCTCTCTTGACTTCTTTTCAAGGGCATCCAAAGGTGCAACCTTACAACGGCGCAATTTTTTTTTTTTACAGAACTGGTGGAGGCATGAGCACAGTAATGTGTTGAATAGCAACAACCTCAGCAATGAATAATAAAGGAGTTGGTGGTGAAATGCCTCAGAGAAAAGGCAACAGTTCACTATTGTGTTATATGTGTTCATATTGGCCACACAGAAAAGAAAATGGTATAACTTTGTGCATGGCAGACCAAAAGCCTGATTGTTTGTATATTGCAGCTTGCCAACAATCAGTTAACCATTAGAGGTGTGAAAGGTGTGGAGACCTTGGTCCATGTGTGTAATTGAGGTACACAGATGACATAATCATAAGGGGTGTGTTGGGGGGGTGGGTTAGGTTTAGGGTAGGCAAACATGGAAATGGGGGCATGATAAGAGGGTAGGAAGGGGGTGACAAGTAGGGTGAGGGGGTGACTGTGAGGACAGAGATGGGGGAGGGGGAGGGGGGGGGTCCGAGCATGGCAGGCTGCTGGGATATAAATATAAGCCAGGACACGTCCAGGTGTCTTCAGATCATTTACCATTCACCAGACACCATGAGACTGCTGGCTCTGCTGCTGATGGTGGGAGCTGCTGGTAAATACACAGGAATACATGCACACACACACACACACACACACACACACACACACACACACACAGATATACATACAAACGTATTCCTACATACAGTATGTGTGCACACAAACACAAGCATATACGCAAATGCACACACATGCATGCACGGACCACGGAACAACCAGCTGTAGTTATATGTAATGTAATGTAATCTATGCAAAAATATATGATAGAATGTCAGTTATGGTTAAAGATATCTGTTAAAGACAAATCTCTCTCTCTCTGTGTCTTGTCTCTCTCTGCGACAGCGGCGGTTCCCCGTGAGGACGGGAGGATCATCGGCGGTCAGGATTGTCAGCCTCACTCTCGTCCCTACATGGCCTCGCTCAACTACGGCTACCACTTCTGTGGCGGCGTGCTCATCAACAAGCAGTGGGTGCTCTCTGTCGCCCACTGTTGGTACAAGTAAGTATGGATCCACGGACGAGAAAAAATTCTGTGTTCAATTAGCGTCTTGTATTCATTTTGCCCGCTTGTTGCCATGTCCTTCCTTTTTTTTATATATTGTTTACATAATTTTTTTGTTTGAGATAATATCTAGAAGCATATGAAAATAAAGCCTGAAAATAAAATAAGTAGTAGACTCTGTTATAATGAATAATATAAGCGAAAGGGTCAAGCATATTCTGTGTGTTTCACCTCCTCTCTCAGTCCATATGCCATGCAGATCATGCTGGGAGAACATGACCTGCGTGTGTTTGAGGGCACTGAGCAGCTCATGAAGACCGAGAACATCATCTGGCACCCTAGGTGAGAAAAAAAAAATGGGTGAACCATCCCTTTAAATAAAGACACTGGCTGGTTGTATCTAGCTTTTGTTTTATTGCGTTATTAGATTTGTACTTAGAGAAATCTTCTGACCAGACTACCCCCTTTTATAGGGTTGTGTTTTATGCTAATGTCTTATTTCTCTGTGTGCAGTTATGACTACCAGACTCTGGATTACGACATGATGCTGATCAAGCTCTTCCACCCAGTGGAGGTGACCAAGACGGTGGCGCCCATCTCCTTGCCCACAGGATGCCCATACGGGGGGATGGCCTGCTCTGTGTCCGGCTGGGGAAACACTGCCATGGGAGACCAGGGTGGGTTGATAACACTGATTCCACCAGATGTCCACAGGGATACCTAGAGTGTGCAATTACCTTAGACTTGTTTGTTTGTAAAGTTATTCCTGTTTTTCTAAGGGCTGAAAATAAATGAAAATCCAGCTGACAACATGCTCAGTTCGCCCTGAAAACACAGTTGTGTCTCTACTGCATTCACCAAAGAAGTTTCAGAGGTTTCTATGTGCATCTGTCTGTGTTCTGCCTATTACAGTCACACCCCGATGAAGGCATTGTAGCTGAAACATTGGCGCAATGAATATAAAGTGTGCGGCTTATTCACTTTCATCTGCCTGTTACAGTCAACATGCCCACCCGTCTGCAGTGTCTGGACGTGCCCATCGTGGACGAGATGGACTGTGAGAACGCCTATCCTGGCATGATTACGCGCCGGATGATGTGCGCTGGGTACATGGATGGGGGCAGAGATGCATGCAATGTGAGTTTTCAGTCCGCACAAAGACTAAATTAACTCTACAGTATGTCTGGAGGGATTATTCACTGCATACTGCATCCTCTGTGCAAAATAAACTGACCAAAAGGGGGGTGGTAGCAGGTAAAAACTTCATGACAATTTCAATGTCCTCCTAAGGTGATGGAGCTGAGTAAGAAACTGCAATTTTCTTACATGAATTGGTCAAAAGCTTTGTAATGGCAGTGAATTGGCAATGGAAATTATTATTCTTAATATTATTGATCATTATTATTGATAATTACATCACATTAGGCCCACTCTCAAACATTTATTGGTGAAGGAAGATTTTAGTTTGCAATTCCAAGTATCATGGAAAATGTGATATAACTGGGCATTACAATTAGTTTCTCATGTTTAATTAAATGACACAGAAACATAAATTTGTGGTTCATTATATAGAACAACAATCCATAAAAAAATGTAAAATAAAAAACAAAAATCGTCCTGACGCCCACCAAACATCTGTACCTGCACCCCCAATGAAAGCAGTCTAACGCGGGCCTGTCCCACCCCCTCTGTCTCTGTCAGGGTGACTCTGGCAGTCCTCTGGTGTGTTCCAGCGAGGTCCATGGCCTGGTGTCCTGGGGTCAGGGCTGCGCCGTGGCCAACTACCCCGGTGTCTATGTCAAAGTGTGCGAGTTCCTCTTCTGGATCGAAGACACCCTGGCAGCCAACCCCTGAAAAAGTTGTCTGTTTTCCCTCCTCGCTTCTCACATTTGTTCTCCTCCTCTCCCTTTCTTTCTTTACTGCTCCTCCCTATTGTTCCCTTATCTGACTGTTCCCCATCCCTTTCTTTTAAAGCCCACATTCTTCTCATTTCTTGCTGCCACTTTATATCTCTCTCGCATTCTCTGCGCTCTCACACAATTTGTTCTCTCTCATATGCCCAGACTCAACACAAAATAAAGGCCAGTTGTTAGATATTTGCCCGTTTCATTTGTCTGTTCATATCTTCAAGCATTGTCGACCCATTTTATGTCAAAAATGAAGCTGCATGAAATGAGAAACAGAAAACCACCGCTTAAAACTGAAAAGAAGTGCAAGAGACTGTCTGAGTTACAAGTTTTATTTGTTTGACTGTTTTAGCATCATATAAGGCACCGCTGTTGGATGGAGTTATAAAGAGGCCTTGTTTTCAGCTACTTAATTCATGCATAAGAGCAAACTTTGACAGCATGGTTTAAAAGGGAAGGGTTAAATGATGAGGTAGCATGTTTCTAAGTGTGCTAATGTCCCCGTTGATTTGGCCGCATAATTACACTGAACCCCCATTTGAATATCAAGCATCTCATTAATCTCTATTATTTCGAGCAGGCACAGTAAAATGCTTTAACCGTAAAGAGTACAGTGTGTGAGACTTTACTTAGGAATGAGTACTGGACCTACTGTGGAGATACTGGGAACACAATTAGCAATGTGGTTACTGAACAGAAGGTGGCCTCAGTGAGCAATGTTTTGTCAGTGCCATCCACCCAGGAATTCACCTCACCTTTAACTACTAGTCAAAGTCGGCAGTGCAGACACACTTGGTCATTTTTACGGTGATACATGACAACAAAAACTCTTTTTCCATTCACTGAAGGCTGATGTCTTTAGTGAAGGACTGAGCATGTTTTCAGTCCCCAGGTCTTTCCCATTTTGTCTACAATGTTTCGTTTATGCTTTTTTCTGTCAGGATGACACCGTTCTCTCCATCTTTCTCTGGTCACATTTGTCTCTCCTGAGTTCTGCTCTCTTTCCCTCCCTCTCTTTATGTCCCCTTTTGTGTCCGGGCCTTGCTGCTCCACCTGCACCAAGAAAAAACAAAGAGATAAGAGGGATAAAAGAAGAACTTCACAGTTCACATGAGTCTAGTGAGATGTATAATTCTCTTACCACCAGAGTTCTCCTCATCGCTGCTGGTTGGCTCCTCCCACTGGCATCTGAATGGACAGGACAAAACACACAGAAGCTGCTAATCAAACTCAATTAGAAAATTAAATAACCAAGCAACAGCAGTTAACAACAATAAAGAAACTCTCCAATCATTAGGGATTAACCCTTATAGTAAATTTATTCCTTATTACTGTGGTTTTGCACTTGCACCTCTTACAATTGGTCACTTTATTCAACTGTTGGGAGTCATTATAAGTCACTCTCTCTCTCCTTTGCAAAAATCAATAAAAATACATCTATATAAAAAAATAAGTCACTCTCTCGAGCATCAGCTGTCTGCCTAAATGTAAATTCCTACTGGCTCCAGTAGAGCCAACAGCTATAATCTATCCTCTTTGCTGCTCTGCTATAAAAGTATGTCTCACCTGTTCAAGCTGCTGGTCTGTTGTGCGTGTCTTCTAGGTGCATGATTTCCACTGTGAGCCTGCAAAATAGGGAAAACAATACATCACAAAGACTGATTGTGCAGGCATTAGCTAATAAACTCTACTATCTCCTCTATATGTGTTGATCAATACCAAGCATTATACATGCAGCATGAATTAACACTCGCTATAGTTTTGTGTCTGTGAGGAATGGATACAATTAACACTCATCAAGCGATCTAGACGTAACACAGCGACAATATGCAGATATAGCTTGAGTGGGTGTGGGAACTTACAGAACGGGGGTGGGAGTGTTTGGACAGCTTGTTGGACACAGGCGGCTGGGATTGGCTGTGGGGAGACGGACAGCCTGGGTCGGCACTGTATTTAGGGGGCAGGGGTGGAGGGCTGGGGCGGGAGCTGGGGACCTGGTAGTCCTTACTAGAGAACTGTTGGAGGGAGAGAGAGGGGAGAGAGGAGAGAAAGGGGAGACAAGGGAGAGAGAGGGGAGAGAGAGGGGAGAGAAGGGAGAGAGAGGGGAGAGAGAGGGGAGAGAAGGGGGAGAGAGGGGAGAGAGGAGAGAGGGGAGACAAGGGAGAGAGAGGGGAGAGAGAGGGGAGAGAAAGGGGGAGAGAGAGGGGAGAGAAGAGAGAGAGGGGAGAGAGGGGAGAGAGAGAGGAGAGAGGAGAGAGAGAGGGGAGAGAGAAGCGAGAGGGGAGAGAGGGGAGAGAGAGGGGAGAGAGGAGAGGGGGGGGAGAGGGGGAGAGACAGGGGAGAGAGAGGGGAGAGAAAGAGGAGAGAGAGGGGAGAGACAGGGGAGAGAGGGGGGAGAGAGAGGGGGAGGACAGTATGTGGGTGCAAGTGAGAAAGGGGAGTTTTTTTCATTGCTGCTTCATTGGAGAGTGACAGGAGACTAAAAAGGGACAGAATGAAGGAACAGGCTGAGTCACCAGGTTTCTAATGAGAGGCTATTTGTAGACTAGAAAAGAGACAAAGGCAGACACACACACATGCACACCTTCTTCATGGCAGCCATTTTCTTCATCACCAGTTCGATGTCCTCATGGTCCTCCTCCTCCTCCTCCTCCTCTTCGTCGTCGTCGTCCTCCTCCTCCTGACTGCTGCCTGGCAGGTACGGCTCGACGAGGATGGATTCAGTCCCTCTGATGTCACAGCGACAGTATGGGCAGGTGTGGCCATCCGACTTCTGCTAGATATGGATCAATTATAGGGGGTGGACAAAATAGTTGAAACACCAGACAATATATGAATATCAAGCACCTAACAAGGAGTAGGGACCAGCCTTTGCATTCAGAACTGTTTCATTTCTTCTGGGAATAATGCCGTAGAAGACCTGAGCTGTATTTAGTGGGATATTGGACCAAGCTTTGAGAAGGAAAGCCTCCGTTTCTTTGAAGGATGAAGTAGGTGGAAATCTACTTCCCACTCTGCACTTCAGAACTTCCCATGAAGGTTTAATGTTTAGGAGGTGATGGAAGGAGGTTGACTTCAGCCTTGTGTTCATGAAACCACCCTTGAATCTATTTAGCAGTGTGTGTGTGGCTGAATTATCATCTTGGAATATGGGAACATCATGAGGGAGCAGTGTTTGCACCACAAGATTCACCTCATATTCTTTGGCTGAGCGTCACTGCAGAGGAATCATCGGACCAATGACTCCTAAAATATAGCTGCCCATACCATTACAAATCCACCACCATGTTTAATAGTTGGCAGCAGACTTTGCAGGTTGATGTAATCCAGTATACAATCATAAACCATAAATCATGTAATAGAAGACAACTCTTTATGCCATTTTACTTTTTCCTATTGCTCACCGGTCCAGGCTTTGTGCTCCTTGCACCAGGTTATGTGTCTTTGTGTGTTGGCCTTGGATACAAAAGATTTCTGAATGGCAGCCCTGCCATAAATACCAGCTTTGTAAAGCTCATGATGTGCATTTTTTTTGTTGAGGCTGTTGTCACAGAGGTGTTGATTCAATTCTAGTTTAAATTTTGAGACCGTAGTTCTGCAGTGTTTACAAAGTATCCTAAGTTAAGTGTCCGTCTATCCCTTTTGGTGAGCTTCAGCTTGCGACCACAGATGCAGTTTGTCCATGTTTGACTCATGTTGTCATGATTTTTGAGACTGTTCCCCTGAATCTGCAATTCAGTCACCAACTATTTGTCCTCTTTGGGACTTTGTTAGTTGCTCTGAAAACTCACATAAAAGAGGCGATGGTCAGAACTCTATTAAAGCTGACACATACTGCTCTTTGACATTCAACTTAATATGACTCGCTTGTGTAGTTGCCTTTGTAATTGCGGCTTAGTTACTTCAAATTTAAACTGCTTTCCCATGTGATGCGTCTGTTATTTTCATCACCCACCTGTAGATCATTGTACTGTGTGCGTGTGTTGATGAGGAAGTTTACATGACCGCACTCTGACTGTAAGTATTCCACGGTGGTTTGATGTCTACAAAGCATATATAATTTCAGTGAGTCGAACTCTGCAATGAAAGATTGAGGAGGATGTAAGACTGAGCTCACACAGGAAGCCCTCAGACAAATGTCAGGACCAGTTGCTCTGCTCAAAAGACAAATACACCACCTGATGGAAGGCTGAACGGCTGGCTAACTGTCTGACTGACCGAATGGTTAGCTGATTGCATAGTGGATTACCAAAATATGTAGATGCAGGGCTGGTTTTCTGGCTTACTGGCGTGCAGGTGACTAGTTTGAGTGGCTCTTGCGGTTTAGCCGGTTAGTGATGTGCCTGAGATAGCTGAAGATTGGTATGTAGTTTGGAATGAAGCCCATATATGTGAATGCGGTTACATACCTGCCAGCCTATGAGGCAGGGCTGGCACAGGAGATGGCCGCAGGGCTGGATACGAGTGTCCTTATCCCTCTCTGTACAGATCTTACACAGCTGGAAGGTGCTGCCGATCTCACAGTAGAGCTCATACTGCTCCTGTTGGCAGAGGGAGAGAGAGAGAGAGGGAGAGAGAGAGAGAGAGAGAGGAGAGAGAGGCAGACAAGACAGAAGATAAGAGAACATCCTAGGATATGATCTACATTTTGTCTGGCTAAGGCTGTGGAACGCTGCTGGTGATGTACAGTAAAATTAATACAATTCCAATAAATCTCCATCTTAACAATTCATTTAGTCTATTATTGAGTCCTAAAATCGTAATTTTCTTAAAATAAGTGAAAAGGTCTGTCTGTGGCGTAAGATAATTTCACTTGTTTCCAATGCAAATCAACTTGTTTCAACATACTGACACTAATTTCTAGAAAATTCCTGAAAGAAGTTAAACTGCATTGGAGTTATCTCACCTCATTGGCAGAATTTTTCTCTTGGTTTAATAAAAATAAGATTTGAGGGCTGAATATGAGATTAAATGACTTGTTCAGATGGATGTTTTTTTTACAGTGATAGCGATGTGGGGTGTGTGTGCTTACCTCTGTGACTTTGACTCTGCCTCTCTGGGCCGGTTCACACAGGCTCGTCAGGTCAGGGTTCACATCGCGGCCGTCTGGGTACAGGTAGCTGAAGGTGCAAAAAAAAAACACAACACTTAGAGAGAGGGGGGACGATAAAAAAGACAGAGAGATTGAGAAAATGTATGAGAGAATTGTCAGTGTGTGTGTGTGTGTGTGTGTGTGTGTGTGTGTGTGTGTGTGTTTGTCCTCACCAGCCCTCCCTGAAGCCCTGAATGAGGGCCTGGTAGAGAGGTGTATTCTGGGGGATGGTCTGCACGATGCCGCCTTCAGTGGTAACATGACCAATAGCCCACTGGCCCATCCTTGTACAGCTTAGACGGAAGATATAGCTGAGAGAGAGAGAGAGAGAGAGAAAAAGAGAGAGAGAGAGCACTCTTTACCCTCTGTAGTGTGTGAAACTACACAAAATCGTGAAGGAACCTGCACAATGTTATTTCGAAACATTGCAAACATCAGTATTTTCCCACACTCTACCCCAGCCGCAGGTGTAAATTGGGGGAGGCACACAACACATAAATAGCTTTACATAAATTGTTATGGTTGTATTGTTTTAAAAACCCAATAATGTTGTGGGTCCACCAGACCCACGAACATTGGATGAATAACAAAAACATGAACAACACACAAGGGTTAAAACAACTTCATAATTTGGAAACTATACAGCAGTTTGCCTCCATGAGGTTTTGGGCCATGCTTGTTTTTCCATCTATATAATTTCATTGAGCTGTACTTAACACAACAAGTATAAAATGTCTTGAAAAGCAGACAGGAGGCTGGAAAGCTGCTTACATTCTGATGTTAATAGGGTTAAATGCTGTATGGAAAAAAAATCTTCTTAAAAAGTTAAAAAGGAAGCTCCCTGACCCTGATGAAGGCCGTGGGGCCTAAACACATGGGCACAGTTTTTAAACTTTTCACAATGAATAGCCAGATAGAATAAATGTTCTTTAACCTATTTTGGAGAGCCTTGGCTCTCTTTTTCTTCAAGGATAAAAATGACATCTCTTGGTGGACCATTCAAATACTCTCAAGTACTCAGCAAACAAACTTCTGCACTGCTGTTTACAGTTTTAGGATACGTGTGAGGCAATTTATAAACTATACAAGCAATGTGTTTGGTGAAGTGCATCAGTCAGTGGATAGAGTTTGACTCTGTGTATGTCCTCACCTCCCAGGTCTGTGCAGGTAGTGTTCCAGACGAGCCTTAACCTGGTCATAGGTGAGGAAGGCCATGTAGCCTGGATGGGTCACTGCTAACTGGTTCCAGTTCCTTATAAGAGACCTCCAGGGCTAAAGAGAGGAGAAGAGGGGAGAGGAGAGGAGACGAGAGAATGAGAGGACAATATTCAGAATTTGTGAATTTGTGTTCATCTGTTTACTGCTACTAATTATTCCCATCAGTGGAAATGTTTAGTGTACCTGGAACAGTCTGGTGAAGAGGTCAAACTCAAACACTGAGATGTGGTCGTTACAGGTGAGGTCTATCGTTGACTTCAGAGCCATGGACTCCATCCCTTCCTCAATTGCATGGATGGTTCGTAGCTGCTGTTTAAAACTAGCCCACTGCACTATACACCTGTCAGAACACATCACAACATGATGGATTTGAACATAGAACATAGAAACACCATCAGAGGATCAATAAAAACAAATGATGCAACGCTACAGTTTGTTTGTCAAGGGAATACAAGTCCCACAGCCCTTGTTCTATTTCAGTTCCCCGTCCTTCCCATCAAGTCACTCCACACACTCTCACTTTTTGCCGAACGAATGCCTCCAGAACTCCTCAGCCTCCATCTTAGTCACCCTGTAGGTGTCGCCGTGAAATCGTCCCCCGGGAAACATGGCCTTCAGCTCCCAGAGCATGTGACTGAAGAGCAAGGACAGTTTGGTCAAGTTCCTCCTGGGAATGAAAGGGAAGCCAGATATTCAGTTATGGTCGGGGCAGCAGATAGTGTGTGTTGAGCATAAATGTTTACTGTCACAAAAGTGATGCAAAAACGAATGGATACACATGAGGAAAAATAAAAAAATAAAGCCGCTTTATGTCATTAAGTTCTCACACACAAATGTGTAAAACCACCTTGGAAGCCAAAATAGACAAATGAACTAAGCTGAACTGAAGTCCTTTATCTTACAGTATATACTGTACTTCTTAATATTGTTGTCAAAATCTTGAGCTGTTTTGTGAGAAAGGCAATAATAGAATTAGCACTTCGTAATTTCTTTAGATTACCAATTTCTAATTCTATTATTGCCTTTCTCACAAAACATTTTGTCATTATGAACCTCAACAATATTAGGTGGTATATAGGTAATTTCTTTAAATTACCAAGTGCTAATTCTATTATTGTATACTGTAAATATTGTGGTGTATTCAATAGGGCTGAACATACTCCCAATTTTAATTTCTAAACTTCTAATTTCTAAAAACA
Source organism: Centroberyx gerrardi (assembly GCF_048128805.1). NCBI lineage: Eukaryota > Metazoa > Chordata > Actinopteri > Beryciformes > Berycidae > Centroberyx > Centroberyx gerrardi. The sequence goes on along the minus strand of NC_136008.1, from coordinate 10,670,817 downwards.
CCTAAGAAGGTTTATTTTCCTCATCAACTTAGCCTTCTCATGCCAGACAAACATAAAGAGAATTTCTGAGTGAACTTTGTAATGTAGTTACAGTATATGTATATGTTATGTATAACTTTTGACTCTGCCTCTTAATCATCTAAAGTAGCTTTTTCCATTAGTTGTTTACACTTCAAGGGACGTTATACATTTATATGAAGAAAACTGCAATATCTCACTCAAATATCCAGATTTTTGTATATATAATTAAGGGTCTGAACATCTTATACACCAGATTTCTACCGCCTCTTTGCCCCCCTCCAAAAAAGGGAAGGAGAAACCATGAGGCCTCCTTAAAAACCACTGCTGATGAGCACCGGTTCTACATAACTTTTACATAACCACAAGGACCATTACATCTGATAACGTGCAGCATTGCTTCAGTTGAAAGAAAAAAAAATGCTGTGACACGTTCCACAAATTCTATTGTGTGCTCTTACACACACACAGACATGCATGTGCGGGCACACACACACACACACACACACACACAGACACACACAGACACAGACACACTCACACGCACATGCATCAGCTAGTCCAGCTAGCTGCTGCAAACAGGATGCTCTATTGTGCTTGCTTGGCTGTCAATACCACAATATGTTCCACTGGCCAGTAATTCACCTGAAGCCACGCTCTGCCAGCCGCTACAGCTTAAACATTCTTGCTCAATAACTTCGCTGTGAGCCTTATCTACATCAAACACACCAATGCAATGTTAAGTTTAAGATTTTTTAAGATTTAATGCAGCTAGAAAATGTATTGGACAAATATTTTCTGTTTTGTAGTGGGTTGTAAAGGGCTGTGTTTTCAGTGTTCCACCTTTTGAAAATGTAATTCAAATTGAATGAAAATGCAAATACACTTAATTCCCTGCAATGTTTCCAAACAGCTGTATATTTATTACAGTTGACCCTATTATCATACGTTTACATGCATAGCCTACTGTTTGCCTCCATGTTTGATTCTGCTTGTGTGAAATGAAATATCTCTCTCCTTAAAATATGTTTCATGGATTATTTTGTTTCTCTTGTTACAACGTGAGATAGTATCTGCTGCTCCCACTGCAGTGAGCCTCCACCTACTTCCTGTAGCAAGTCAATCACAACATGCTGCCAGTGTGTGTGTGTGTGTGTGTGTGTGTGTAGGTGTGTGTGTGTGACATTTTCTATGGAATAATTTGTAAACAAATTATCTGGGTGGATCAGAGAGACAGGCAGACAGGATAGTATATTTGTGTTTCCATGTACTGTATATGTGTGTGTGGTTGCATGTGTATCCATGAGTCTGCATATTTGCATGCGTTTCTGCCTTGCATTCCTGTTATAGTAGGTAGCAGCCATCGGTTTCTCACAGACAGCAACCCTCCAGCCACAAAACCTTCCATTGTGTGTTTCTGTCACCTCAGCCATTAGCTGCCCTCTCTGCTCTATATTTATCTACACATGATAGCCAGGCTGAAATTTCACTCACTGGCAGACTGTATTATTTCAACCACATTCACTGTGCTTTAACCAGAATCGGTCACTAGACATAAATATAAATAAAGAGTACCTTGACTAGTCTATGCAGGTACGGACAAAACAATATACAACTTACCGGTATTATGTGTGTGTGGAATAGCTAGCAGTACACACATACACACACAAAACCATACTGACGTTATAAAATCTTAAAAAAGATGATGGCCACACTGATAGCAACAGTTTGCCGTAACCTCCAGCCCACATTACATATGAATCAATTGAAATGTTCCACATGGCTGCCCATGCAGGCATGGCTGTGGTGAGAATGCCATCTGTTTTCTTCTGTGTGCAAGATAGTAGAACCTCAAAGATGAAGCAATGAAAACGTAGCTGATCTTGCTTGTTCGCAGATTCCATTGAAAGAAAATATCTTTGTTAAAATGGATGTCAGATGTCAGATTTTGTGCACAGTAAACATAAGTTGCATAGTGTCCAAATACATTTAAAGTAAAGTAAATTACCTCATTGTCATAAAGGTTTTCTATGAATCATGTAAAGTCTTGCCCTCTATGATTTTTGTATGTTTTGCAATTATATGATACCAATAGGCAGCAGTCGATTTCTACACAAATTTCAAGGGGGATGGTGGGGTCTTATGGAGACAAGCAAGTCGGCTTTGCTGAGAACTCCATATTCTCTAAAATGGTTAAATATCAATAATAAGTGGCTTCCATGTTTCTTAATTGAATGATATCTTAGTGCCATAAAGAGGGATGAAAGGGGGGATGTGTTTTTGACAATTTTTATTTCAAGGGGCATGGCATCCCCTCGCATCCCCCCTCAACTCGACTACTGCCTATAGGTTTAATAGTATGGAAGTAACCGCTTTTATACTATGACAATTCTCAAGACTCATATAAGATTCATACTGAATTTGTGTTAAGTCTCACTGATATGGGTGGCTTATAAGTAAATATGAAATTGTTAGATTCTTGGACATATTTTCCATAAATATGCCATAATAGGGTTAGAGTTAAAATAAAATACATAGGACTGGATGAAATAGCCTGGGATCATTTTGCATAAACTGTTTAACAGTTAATTTCTTTGCTGACAAAGAGGAAGATGGCCAGCAATGTTGTCGGGACTCGCCAGTCCTGCAGTACTGCATTGCACTGTATAAATACACACCCAGACGAGCCCAGGTCTTTCTTTTGGTGAGAATGAGCTACAACACCTCACAAGTCCATTTCATAATCCTGAGGTTATCATACTACTGTGCTGATAGACCATTGCAATATACTCAGTGAATTAACAACACAAAATTAGATTTAGGTATGCTTGGCTATACTGGAATGATGGGTTTAATATCCTCCCCAGAAGCCAACCACTGTAATAAAAAATACAGTACATCGGTAAATAGTCAATTTGTATTAAGTTAGTAAGTCAGTGTAAATGCTGTAACATGCTCAGAACACACACACACACACACACACACACACACAACTTGTATCACATGACCCTAAATCAAACAGAAGTGTTTGTACAATGCCAGTTTTAAGCCGATGCCTCCTGAAGCCGAGGCCTGCAGAACTGCCACTGTGTGGACACACACAATGAGGATATGTGTGTTCTCTCCCACACACTCTCTCTCCCCATGGCTGCTCTCATAGTGAGGTTGTCATTGCTTTCGCCCAGTTTCACCATATTAGCATCACAAAGGCGCAGGTTTGGCCCATTCTCCATCTTTGCCATTAGTAGTCCCAACAGGAGCAGGGGATTGGGCCCAAACTCCAAATATAAAGTCACTCTATTTAGCTCTCCCAAAATATACACTTAAACCTAACCACCCACTCACTGAATGTGGTATAATTTTAGTCTAAACACACTTGTATGGTTTAAAGGGTTAGATTTGACTTGTGGGAACTGGGGAAGTTGATTTTTATGTTGCAGGTTCTACAGCTGGGGTACAATGGTTATTTTGGTCTATCTTTGTACAGTCTGTGTGAACAGGATTTTTCACTGGCTGGTTTCCAGGTCAAAAGACTACAAAAATTCATTCCAGTCTCTCTGATTATATACTGTAATCCCTTTTCATTAGCTCCGCCAAATGAGCTGGACGGGTTTTTTTTCCCGCTCCATTCTGTCTGTTTGTCTGTTAGCAGGATGACTCAAAAAGTTATGAATGGATTTGCACGGAACTTTGTGGAAAGGTTGGCCATGGGGCAAGGAAGAACTTATTAACTTTTCTAACTAATTGGACTAATGGGTGCAGCGGTGAGGGAGGCTTCTCACAAAAAGGCATATAACTTCCAAACGGATTCACGCTAACATCATCAAACTTTGTGTGCCTATCGAAGAGGCAAATTCTCCATTATTGGCTCAATCAAACAAAATGGGGGCACCGGACAGCTCATTTCCACCCTGACAATTTTTCTAAAACTTGGTCCAGTGGTAGAAGGGCGGCCCTATTGCCCACTGAACAAATATAGTACTAATTGGCCACATGGTGTTGTGATAATTGGCTAAAATGCTTAAAAGTGGATAAAATTTGAAAAAAACATATCACATGTGTGCATCTCCTGGTGTGAAACAAGTTGGAAACGGGCATGGAAGAAATTATTAACTTTTGGTGAAAATCTGACATGCGGAACTGGCATATCTTGACAATTGCATAGCGATGGCGGAGTTATGCGCTTCACCGAGTGCCATCTAGTTTAATTTAGTTTTTACGGAGGGGTCGAACTCCGTATCATTTACTGTCAAGTGCTCAGTTATGGCGCTTCTTTTATTCATGATTGGAAATATACAAAGCTATTTTTGGGTTCTCATACAAGAGTGAATCTTGTAGGAACATGAGCTGAGTCTAGGGCCGTGGTCCCAGTCCCGTGGTGCTGGATACAGACATGTGGGATATGTGGCCTCTCCCCGACCCCACAGCTGGTTTATTTGTCTTAGGGAAGGTCAGGCTACACAGAGGAATTCTTCTGCTGGAGGACGGTGGAGTAAGGCTTGGAAATAAAATGGCTGCCCCGACATTAGCCTTTCATTAAGACGGAAGAGTTTCGCTCCAAAATGAGATATACACCATATGCCACCATGACAGTTACTCTTTCAAAATGATTGCTGGCATGGAAATGCAGCATATTGTTAGTTATTAATGAAGTCATGGGGAAATACAGTTTTTTGAGTATTCTGAGGACAGAATCATCTGTGTGGAATTTCCAAAAATATTCTGTCCATATAAGATGTATTGCCTTTTGGAATTAAACCCTTCAGTCGTACTAACTAAAGATCTGGACTGTTGTACATTTCACTGGAAACACCATTTGTTTCCAAAGTGAAATTCCCTGCCAAAACCTCACGCTCTTGTGTCTGGCTGTAAATGTCAGCCGCAAGCCCTCTTACCTATAGTTGGACGTCTCCTCAAACATCTTGTCCCGTCCCTCTTTAAACAGCAGCACGGCCCTGTCCGTCTTATCCAGCAAGTGTCTGACATGGACTCTCAGGTACTCTGCCTCGTCTCCGCGGGGCAGCTGGCCGCCCGGCGCCTTGGACGCTCGGTACGGCTCCCACACCTGAATCAGCAGCGCGGCCGTCTCAGAGACCAGCTCGGGCAGGTACGGCGGGCTGTTCCTCAGGCCCAGCCTCGGGTTGGTGCACAGCTGATGGAGCTTGTCCAGTCTTTTGAGGGCCTTGTCCACCATCCGCCGGTCTGCACTGCTGGGGGGCTGGGAGCTGGGTTTCAGGCTCTTGGAGGCTCCTGAGCCTGCTGTCGCCATCATTTAAAGCTGTCCAGCTCTCTGGTTGCGAGGCCTGGCTGTGTTGTGTGTTGTTTGAGTGTGATGTGATCCGAAAATCTCCTCAAATGTCAGTCAGACTGTGTGTGTGGGGGAGTTCAGTGACCGTAAATAACAGTGGTCCCGTTCTGTCTGTAGGTTAAAGAGTATGAGAGCTCAGTTTTTAGCTGTGTGTGTGTGTGTGTGTGTGTGTGTGTGTGTGTGTGCGTGTGTGTGTGTGTGTATGAGCGTTTATGAGCAGATATTGATGTAGCTGAACAGAGTGTTGACGGTGGCTCAAGTTTTTGAGTGTTTAAGCTGACATATGTTGTCCTCGCCAGTGTTTTTGTGAGTTGTCAGCTTGAGTTGAAAAGTGCACATCCTAGCTTCCTTCAACAGCATCTGTCTGTAATCCAAACAATAATCCAGTAGCATGACATAATCCAGCAAGGGAGAGCATGTGTGGTTACAGCATCTTCCAAAATGCATCACAAGCTGAGCACCTACACCCAAAACGGTCACAAATGTCAGTTCATACCTTTGCTCTCTTCGGTCAGGTCTTCAAAGCAGTTTACAGGTGCAAAGCCTTTTCTTTCAGATTTCCAGAATATGAACAGTACAAGCGGAGAGGCTGAGCAGGAGAAAGAGCGAGCTGAAAAGAGAGGAAGGGAGGGCTCGACACTGACACACAACTGCTCACCCTCTCTCTAAACAATTTCAACTCCTTCCATCCCACTCCCTTCTCTCCACTCCCACTCACTCACCCCTTCATGCTCTCATACGCAGGGGAAGTCTTGCCTCCTATTCAGCGCAGCACTCTGCTCACCAGCATTCACAGCAGCCCTAAGATCTGAGGGCCAGCGTGGCTGAGACGGCTACTCACAGCACAGCCACAGCGGAAACACGTTCTCCGTCATTGTCTGAAATGTTGCTGCTTCCCTCTCTCTCTCTTTTGTCTCACTCTTTCTTGATGTCACTATCTCTCTCTCTCTCTCTCTCTCTCTCTCTCTCCTTTTTGTGCGCACTTTGATGGGTTTCCTGGTTGCAGCCAGACAAACAGGTTTGTTTTCTTTGCTCTATTGCTCAGGCAGGCAGGCAGGCAGGCAGAGAGAGAGAGGGAGAGAGAGAGAGAGAGAGCAAGATAGAGAGAGAGAGAGAGAGAGAGAGAGAGAGAGAAAGAGGGAGGGAGAGGAAGAGAAAGACAGAGGTGTGGACTCAAAACTAAACATATATGAATGAAGGCAGAGGAAGCATGGAACATGCACAAGGCCTGTGTGTCAGTGTGCGCTTTGTGTGATTTTGTTCTGTGTGTGTGTGCGTGTGTGTGTGCGTGTGTGTGAGAGAGAGAGAGAGAATAGTGCTAGAGAGCGTAAGAATGTTTCCAGACAGATGCAGAGCACTGAGAGACAGGATGCGTGTGAGGTCACAGCACCGCAGGTCAAAGTTGAAAAACTCCAATGGCTTCTCCAAGGATTCTTCCAAATTTTCTTTTGGGATCTAAAACTAAAAACAGCTGGAATCATCATCTCCAGCCAACTGTTAGCAGGGACCAAATTACAGAATGTATTTATATATACAGTATATATATTGTATATACCAAACATATACATAGGCTATCTGTTGATTACCTGAAGTTCTTAAGTTAATTATTCAGTGTTTCTTAAATACAGTGGAGCCAGTTAGCATTTTATCAACTATAGACATGAACTGAATGTTACGTGCTATCATTTAAAAAGTATCATGTTATAATTTTGTGCTATAACTTTTGTAAGGGTCGGGTTAGATTTCCTATAAATCTGTTAATGTGTTAACAATATGAGAGGTCTGCTGTAGCAGACATGTGGTCTCTATTGCCAGCCAGTGGTACAAGAGGCACACAAACCCTTTACTTTAAAAAACATAAGAAAAACCTGATAGAATAATGGTCTTGTAAAATTAAAGGCCTCCGTTAAAAATATGACTTAAGTTAAAGAATTGAAGAATTTGATATTAAATGTAGCTACTGAACACATTTCTGTGTTTCAGTGTGCTTGATCTTTAAAGGATTTCACCACTTAAGGACAGTCATGTGCTTGACCTGAGTGCATCTTCTTGAATTCCGCTGTTTTTGGAAAATTCTCATTTTTATGAATTAATGTTTTGTATCCTTAGCTTGTATTATAAAAGTGGCAAGCAACTCCAGGTGCTTTCAAAAGTGTAATGGAGACAATTATTTATTTTGAGATGTGTAGAGTGAAAGAATAAAGTTCTCAAAAATATTATACTGTTAGTAAAATACCTGTATTGTTGTGTGTGTGTGTGTGTGTGTGTGTGTGGGGTGGGGGGGTGGGGGGGGGTGGGCAGATGGTTGAGAAAGCTGACAGCCTCTGCTTCAACATCCACAAGGGGGAGACATTGACAACAAGCTCAGAGACTGTGGTGTTTAGTGTTTAGTCGTCATTTCAAACTGATGTTTTCACCCATTGAAATTTCACTTTACAGGTTAACTGTCCTTAATTGGAAAGCATGAATATGTTTTGAACAATAGATAAAAATCTTATATAACTCAATGGAATTGCTTATTCAATATTCGCCAGTTGTGCATAGTATGGTGGCAACCCCATTACCTACCTGCACAAGGTCAAAGTCAAAGCCACTTGGCCAAAGAATGACCAAAAAAAAAAACGTTTCTGTGTCCAAAATGTAGAATCTAATCCTATAAGGTTCTACTCTGAAATGCATAATGTTTCCCTTGCTTACTTTTCTAATCGCACTTTTGCTTTCTTGGCACACGGGGGCCTCATTTCTCTTTTGAATATTCTTCTGGATATCCTTCTGGTTATTCTTTCCCATAATATGTGCCACTGAAGGCTACTTTCTGCTTTCATAGTCATTGTGCAGCATCTGAAGCAGTCTCTGAAAATGAGGCACCTAAATATTAGAAAGGCATGAGAATTGATTTTTTGTGCACATGTATGTGTGTTGTTGAAGTTCATTCAAACTCAGTCAGCCTCTCATTCATGCAGCAGTGAGCTCTATTGAGTGGGTGTACAGGATGAGGGTGGGCATGGTAAAAGCAGGCCCTTTTTTTTCCCAGTCAATGATAAATAACGGCATCATTATCATGCCCAAAGAGACCATCACGCTTGAGTACCCTGACAGCTGCAGAGCATGTTTGTGCAGTCTGGGTGTTTTAGGGACTTTAAACACCAAGCTTGATTTTCCGTTGGCTGTTCCACACTTCGATAGAAAGAGGAAAGTCCCAAATTGACCCTGGTAACTAGAACCTGGTCTGAGGGTGGAGCAGGATAAGATTAAAGACAAGGAGATGAGGTGTGTGCACACACGTGTGAGTGCGTCAGTGTGTGTGTGTGTCAGTGTGTGTGCCTGCATACGTGCATGTTAAGAGGTCAAAGACAGTCAGAGAGCAGAGCCACAGGTCACACAGAGGGTAGCGGCTGGCATGACGTCAATCAGTCAGTCAGGCTGGATAGTCCATCTTGTCTCTGAAAGTCAGTCACTCCCAGAAAATGGATTTATTCCTTATTACAGCTTAGGGAGATCCCCTTGTTCGGTTCAGAGTCTGCAGCCAAGTGACATGACACCAGCCTGAGGCAACAGAACAACAAATCCACCACAGAGCTGCGCAGCCGAAAGAACAACGAGCATCTGATGGACTGGATCACATGCAAAGCCTGCTTCCTCCAACAGCAGCAGGGTACTGAACATCTTCCCAACAAGCATCAAGCCTTAGGCGCTATTGAGTTTTCATAGATTATTTATTCACAAAGTTATGAGTTCACACAGTCGTACAAATAAAAAGGAAGATTTTATGCATTTGTGACAGAATTCAATAGGCTATTACCACAATGCTGCCATTTATAAAGCAGTCTGATCATTAGTAATGCACCAAAACTGGAACAAAATATTTGTTTTATGTTGTAGAGTGAGTTCAGTGAAAGTGGGATGTCATATAACATGGGACACTTTAGTTTTTTTTTTTATATATATATTTCTTGGACTGATAGGTGAAAATCAACATCACTGTTGCACTGAAACCATATGATCAAAATCACATCACGGGCATACATATGGCAATATGCCAAATGATGTTATAGAAGTGGATAATACTTAATGGTGCATAGAAAAAAAGTTGTCAGTATATATGATGTTTACATTTTGAAAGTCAATCATTTCTGAATTGTCCCACTTTACAGACCCGTCTGGATAAAGTGGGACACTTCTTTTAGGCTTTTGCAATCGAGGAAAGAAATCCAGTTTACATTAGATGACCACCTGTTCTTAACGCCAGGCAAGACTTTGCTTCTTGTATACTGTTACTTTAAATCAGGTCTGAACCTTTATCCCATCTGTATCAAGGATAACATATGTAAATTGATAGCCTACAGGAGTCCTCACAACTGGACATGGCAATATGCTATGTACCATACCTTAGCATGGGTCCAGATTTGATCTTATGATGATCGAAAGCAAAAATTAAATAGACTGAAGAAATGCCTGGAATATATTTGGAAATATATTTGGAAACAAAAAACATCAAGGGAGTGTTCAAAACCAATTTTCCATCTAAACTGTGTGTTTTATTAACATATTTACATAGCCTATTAACATAGTTTACTGTTGTGTGTTAATTCATATATCAATATTTAACATAAAAAAAAGTGTCCATTAAATTGCAATTAGAGTAGTCTATAGTTAGGACTTACAATATAGTATAGTAGGGTGTCCCATTTTATCTAACCTACTACCTACTTTGCCAAATGCTGAATGAAATGTGGCTTTGGGCACACCGATCCTTCTTACCGGTTAGGCAACATCTTGAGAAATTCAGAAATGCATAGCCTACATATGCTGGGTGGTTGATGTCACAGAAATCGGAAATGCAGAAAGTGCCCCACTTACGTTGAATTCACACTAGTATGTGTTTTTCTGTCTCCCTCACTCTGTGTAATTTGCCCGAAAACGTCTGCAACATTACTTAATGTTAAGAGCAAAGGGGAAAGCCCCATAAGCGACCAGTGATTGCACAAGCCAGAACTGTTGATTCAATAAAAGCAGTGGCACAGCGCACTTTACCTGCAGTTATCATAGGTGCGCTAGGCTATAGCCGTAGCCTATACCGAACAGTCATTTGGAGAACTTCTATTGGCTCCGCTTCCGAAAAAAACAATAATTTTGCATTTTGAGTCAGTGAATTTGAACGCTTATTTAAAATAAATGAATAACCCAAAAGGAAACAGGCAGACAATGATGGTTTGATCGTTGCCCATCTGGTTTCATGGAAATGGGAATTGCGCATAGGCTGTTGGTTATTTTGGATGGATTGTTCCTACAAAATCATCTCTGAACAACGAGAATTTGTCTTCACACACCTGAAACCGTCTCCAGAGCCTCACCGCCAGTTGATGCCGAGGATCATGACCATGAACGGTGACCACCAGTCGGTTGCCTCGGCGCCGCTGGATCTGCGCACCACTCACCGAGAGCGTGGGAGCAGCGGGTCGAGGACTCAGGACTGCAGAGGTCGCGCCGGGGACACTAGTGTGACAGCGGGCTCACCCGGAGCCCAAGGGCGCACAGGGACGGAGAATTTGGGAATAACGAGCCCGCACTGTGCACTCCGGGACACCAAACATTGCCCCATGGTGAGCGCACGGAGTGTAGAGACCGGCGCAGCAGACAAACGGACTCCGGACAATTCCTCCTCCAGGCTTCCCTTCAGGAAACGCCGGTTTAATACTGAGCCGGAGAACTCGACACAGTCGCCGGCTCCTCTAGACAGAGGAGACCGCTTATCTCCCGCGGAAGACAGGGACTTGACACACCGGCAGAGTCCGATCAAGCGCTTAAGAGCCGCGGATGAGAACGGGATTTGCGAGGCACCAGTGCCACCCAGGCGCATTGAAGAGGCAGGGCAGAGTCGAGATGGGTATCCCATTCACTTAATGCCCACGTACCGTAAGTGTTGATGAAATACACAAAAATTATAATATTCATATCATGCTCCTATATACTCTTGTAGTGTATCTGTGGTACTCAATAGTGATCTTATCATACTTCATGGTACTGTTACCTCCTATGGTACTAAGCCTATATTATTTCATGTGGGTTGAATTTCTTGTCTTATATGGTGCATATTTTAAAGTTTTGCTGCTATAACTGTATAGTGCCCATCTAAAATGTATCATTTGATTAGTATAGTTCTTTTTAGAAAGGGGCAATATATTGATCTAGCCTTTAGAATGGCCCAAATGATATTAACAATGTAATTAATCTTGCAGATCATAGCTATGTGCATACAGGAGTTCTTGAAACCTGTTGAATGATTACACCAAAAGTGAAGCTATGTTTCAAAGATAGTCAGTGCATGGCACAACCAGCAAGAGATCTCAGTTACTCTGGTATTGAGTGAATAATATATTATTTTGATTTTGGAAACAATAATTGCACACAGTCCTCCGCCACATATTTGGTCATTAATGCATCACAGGTGGAAGAAAAGACTGCAAAGTCATAGTTGATGCAGCCACTATACAAGTGCAGTCACTGAGAAAATGTCCAGTCAACTGTTCTGGTTGTCTATCTTCTTTGATCAGTCGTCTGCACAGACAAAAGTAGCTTACTGGGTCAAGTCATAACTCAGTACTACTGTATGTGCCTCCTTCTGTGTGTGGTTGTGCATGCACACAAAACCACACACACGCACACACAAACACAAACACATGCATGCATACACAAACACTTCCATGTAACAAAAAATGTACTTGTTTGCCAGGCCAGCTCGTTGATTTTTTTCCATCTTTTTTTTTCATTTTATCTTTTTCTCACCCTCCTCTGCTTCTCTCCCTCCATCTCTCTCTCTCTCTCTCTCTCTCTCTCTCTCTCTCTCTCTCAGGTCACCACCCAGTGTATTCAGTGTACTATTTGCCCCCGGTCCCCGTGCCCAACGTCCATCTGACCCACCAAACTGACCGCCTGGCCGATATCGCTCTGGCTACACGCCAAGACGAAGATGGAGACACGTATGTTGATGTCTTTAAAATGTGACGTTGAGGGTGAAGTTTTCTTAAAGGTGTTTGCTTTGTGTGAAGGTTCAACAGGCAATTCCTAGGCCACCTAAGCAGTCAAAACACAAAAAAACACACTCTGCAAAAGTCACTCATAACTCTATAGGCCTACCAAAGAAGGAACGGGAGGAAGGCAGTTGATGGGAATCGCGGTTCTTTGGAGCATTTTAATAGTTTCTGGTCATAGTTCAGAAATTAGTGGCTCCTCGTATCCAAGTCCATATACATGTACAGTAAACGTGAAAGAATTTTTATGATTCATCCACTTGATGCATATTCATAATCATCTCATTTTAGTCTGACAGCTGACTTGATAGAGGAAACCAGGCACAGTGCGTCGACCTGACCTCACCCCCGTCATATATTCATGAGTTTACCAGCAGACTGTGAAGACTTATTGTAATATTGTGCAGATTGAGCAGACCTAGCTCACATCTGCACCTTTGAGACCTTGAGTTGGAATCTTTCACCCAGCGTACTTCTGAGTTTGAAATTGCTTGTCACATTCATGAAAAAGGTTTAACATACAAAACATGTAATTACTATAAAAATAATGACTTTCCATTTTCAAACCAGCCAAATTTAAGAAGGTGTCAAGCTGTCCTAAAGAGATTAAATGCTCCAAAGTAGGAGAAATTCCAAGTTCTCAAATAGAGAGAATTATAGGTTGATTAGAAATGGACATGTCTGTACGTTTAATACCAAATACTTCATTACTTTTACTATGTAGCCTAATACTTAAATGCAGGAGCTTTATGATTCAATAAATATCCTTTTTTGTATTGAATCCATAGGCTTGAGTGTGCGGTTACAACCACACACATATGTGGAGTTTTTAGCTTTAGCTTTAGTCTCCAACACCTCTTGACCTAGAGTACATGCTGTGCACGAGGCCTTATCTTTTTTACTTTAATGGAGGACTTTTATTCTATCAGGTTATTCCTACTTTTACTCAAGTTTTCACATATTCTCTTGCTGACTGTGAATTTGGCGATTCATGGAACTGCTACGGCCGCATTCCTGAATTTGTATTTGCGTGAACCAATGATACATCAATCCCTGTCATAGATCATTCCCAGCCAATCACAGTAGCCAAAAGTAGCTTTAATCTCGTGAGTAGATGTAAACACAGGGTTTCATCAGTAAGCCCACAGATTGTTGAGTCCAACAAGGGTGGAAGTAACTAATTACATTTACTCACGTTACTGTAATTGAGCAGCTTATTTGTGTACTTGGACTTTTTTAAGTGTTGTACTTAGCATTTAAATCACATTTAACACAAATTTTGTGGAGCCAATCACAGTCAGTGGTCAGTCACCAAGGAAGAGAAGAGTAATCTGGCTTCACTTTGTTTGTGCACTTTATTTTGTGATTTCCAAATTTTCCAATTAAAATAATTGAGCTTGAACTCTGTACTCGTCCTTTTAGAACTGCATGGACAAGATCACATCTACCAGTGTTCTCTTTTCTAAAAAGTAACTCAGTAACTTTTACTCATTCTACATTACTCAGTACATTTTAAATGAGCTATTTTTCACTTACTAGGTTGATTTTTACAATTATACAATTAGTAATTTTACCGGTGTAAAAGTAACAATACTTCTACTTGAATAGAACATTCTAGAACTCTTTCCACCACTGGAGTCCAATCAGAGGGCTTGATGCTTGTAGGTCCAAACTACCTCTGGAGACGAAACCAATGCCACTGTCGTGAATAGTGAAATTTAAATAGTCACGTAGTAACAAGCAACGAGTGACAAGTGAATACGAGTGATTCATGGGCCTGCATCCAGGCTGCACTAGTCTAGACAAGTGACAGTCTGACTTCATAAACAAAACTTTTGGCATTCGTTACATGGCGGTAACCTGGATGTGGTTTGTGAGATGGGATGTTTGCAACTGTGATATGGTCTTATTTTATTTGTTATGGTCCCTGTGATTCAACCTGGCTCTGCATGCTGGGTAGGTACAGTGTTGTTGTTGATGACAGAGGCTAAAGGTGTGTGTAAGTGTGTGTGTGTGTGTGTGTGTGTGTGTTTGTGTGTAGGCATGCATGTGTATGTGTGGATACCCTTCCTTGCCCCACCAGATTCTTTTCTGTTGTTTCATTTCCTGTGTTAGGGAGACTGGTTTGTAGATCAGCAATGATTCACTGAACTGGTATCAGGACTCAGAACTAACACGCTGCTGTGGAAACTAACTGTGGCACTTGAGTCTGTGCTCTTGGATTGAACAGGGCCTCTTGAGCTTTTTATATATATATATCTGTGTGTGTGTGTGTGTGTCTTCCACAAAACTATAATTTTGCGTTGACTAGTCTCTGGTTGGGGGTTGGGAATGAGAATATATGGGGCACTGGAGGAGTTCTCAAAACCACATGAATGCAAATATTAAACTTAACGCATGGGCACTTCGCTTTGTCTAAAAACTTAACACCCACCCACACACCAACTGAAATGACAGGCTGATACGAGCACACACACAGTCATGTGACTGAAATCATAGCATGTCCAAGAATTAAATGCCAGTCTCATGTTTTTGTGGTTTCAGAAAGTATCAGTGTCATTTGCATCCAAAACAATCCCATGATGACCAACATTTAGCAGAGCCGTAAGTCCCATGACATGTCACTTGTGATTGGTCTCCAGTGTCTACCTCAGAAACCAGTGCTGCATTCACTGATACTGTGACTTGTCTGCCATTAATAGACAGTGGCAAGGAAAGAGAATACAGATAAAATGTATCCCAGGTCTAATGAAGACAAGATCATCATCAACATGTGTTGGTTGTTTGTTGTTAAAATTTTTGTATACGCAGAACTGTCTGCAGATACAAAAATGTAAAAAAGTCTTCTTAATCGTGACTACATAGTTAAGCAAACAACCAACATGTGTCAACCAGATCTGGTCTTCATCAGAGTCAGGATACATTTTTCTGCATTCTTATAATTTAAGGTGCAGAGTGGCTACAGCCCTGGTGACAGAAAGTACAACTCTGTACCTCTTTTTTTCTCAATCTTTTTTTTCATTTGGCAATCCATGTAGGTACACACTTGCGCGTTATCTCCACTTGCAGTATCGTTTACACTTAAAATGTGTTCAGCTCCAAGGAAATGGAACCTCAAAACATCAAAAGAAATCATCGAAGTCATCAAATCATCAGAAGAAGTTACATTTACATTATTTAGTTGACACTCTTCTCCAGCGCACATTACAAGGAAGTTTATCCAGAGTTGCAAGGTCCAATATGAAAAATGTATATCAATACCATGGTAGTAGTTTAATGCAACATAAAAAAGACTCAATAGAACCCAAAGTCTTTCTCCTTTCTCACTAAGTCTAGACCCTTGATAATGTGGTCGAGCTTTTTCTTTTGGCTGGCTTGTACCTACTTGCTGCATTGTGGTTGTCTGAAACATTGTGTGAATTCTACAGAAAGAAATGTTCTCAGCCCCCCTGTCCTTTCACACTGTCTGTGTGTGCGTGTGTATGTATGTGTGAGCATTTGCGTATGCGTGCGAGCGCGCGTGCGAGCGCACTTACGTCAATGGGCTGTTCATCCTCTGTTCTCAGCGCCTCTGAGCCCCTCAGTTTCGGGAAAACCTGTGAGTGCTAAGTTTTTAAATATGATTGCGGTTTTCTCAGGTGTTTCTCTCTCTCTCTTTTCTTCTTTTCTCTCTCTTTCTCAGTGTTTTTAAATGAATGGGCTCAAAAACCCAAACATCCGCTCCTCACTTCCTCATTTACCGCTTTCTCTCTATCTGCCTCATCTCGCTCTCTCTCTCTCCTTTTCTCTGTCTCTCTTTTGCTCTTATTCTCTCTGTCTCATCCACACTGTCAGTCGTTCTTGTGATGTGCGGACAACATAGATTTTCTTACAGTTTTTCAACCTTATGCTTACATGTACTCAGTTGGTCAGTCAGTCAGTCAGTCAGTCAGGAATTCAGTCACTTGCTCACTCACTCACTTACTCACTCACTTACTCACTTATGGACGAAACTGTGCTTTTCGGAGCTTTAACACACATTTTGACACTGTTTCAGAGCTTACAAATATGAGACAAATAGAAATGCTGTGATGCAATCCAAGAGAGGGATTCAAAACCATACAAATGCAAAAATAATAAATTGCCAACTCAGCCTCTTTTGCTTTGACACATACTGTAGCTCTCACAAATACTTGCAACTTCTAACACACAGTCTCTGCAGAGCTAGGAAGCCGCATCATGCTTCGTGACAAGTGCAGCAGACCAGACCGTGTGCCGTAAGGTGTAACTTCTTGTAAACTGAATTTGCTGTGCGTCCTCGCTGCTTTGTTGTTTACTATTCACATACACACATCACCTCATCGCTCAGCTGGTCCACAGACCACAGGAGATGTTGGGCTTTAGGTCTGATCATTCGGCATGGCTGCTTCCTCACCCTCCACACCAAACAGGATACCGCATGTATGCCGCTGCCTTGGCGGCCTCTCCCTCTTTCTGTCTCTCTCTCTCTCTCTGTGTCTCTGTCTCTCTCTCTCTCTCTCTCCTCTCCTTCTCCATCTATCTGTCTCTCTGTCTTTGACCCCCCCCTCCCATCGCTCTCTTTCGCACACATACACTAGGTCTGTCTGTGTGAATGCGGGTAGCTTGGGACTCCTGTCTGCGTCAGTGCCGCTGTGCCTGGGGTTATCTGGGGCTGTGGTCTGCCCCACTTCCAGGAACTAGAGACAGCACAGTTTCATCTTGAGAGAAAGAGAGAGAGATGGATACAGAGAGAAATAAGTGTATAAGGAGAGAGAGAGAGATAGATAGAGACAAAGAGAGAGAGAGAGAGAGATTGTCACCTTTGCACTATATGAACACACCTATTGATAGTTGAGCTGAATGCTGAGAAAGAGCTGATGAGATGCGCCCTGATTCAATGATAATGCATCAATCTTCAGAATTTCCTCAGTGCACATAACGACAAATCCTGTAACTGTTTTCGACTGGAGATAGTGTGATAGATCTCTCCAATCACTGCAGGGCTTATTGGTGAGACAGTGGGGCTTTTTAAGGCAAATGAGGACTAGCTGATAACATGTACAGTAAGTGCGGCAGGGGAGACTCTGTCTGTGTTGTTTGTGCTGTGTGCTGAGCTCAGTTACAGGAACGGGGACCAGCTGAGGAAAGAACTGACGCACTCCCGGTCAAATACAAGTTCTGCTTTTCACAGCGGTGTGGTGTCAGGAGCGAATCATCTGATTCTTCATTACAGTTGCAGTTCCAATCTGCTCTTGCATGGTATTTTTAGTCCTTTTAGACTGTGTTGACCTCTGTGCTGGCACATACATGCACAAAAGTATGCATGTATGTACACGCACACACACACACACACACACACACACACACACACACACACACACGCACAGTTTTTCTATAATTAAAATTGATTTGCATTTCTTTCTTTTTTGGGGGCTTTTATTTTCTATAGGACATGACTATTCATTTGATCTTTTTTCTTAGTAGTTCTTAGTATATACCTTTAGGGATAGACCACAAATGTGTGTGTTGTGCTATTTGATCAACAGCTGAAGAGTTGAAAGAAAAGAAAAGAAAAAAAAAGTCTGTTATATGATACATGATTGCTCTCAAGAAAGATCCTCAGGTAAAGTTTTGTGGTTATCAAAGCAACAGATCATAGAGCCCCAAATGAACTAGCGTTTGTTGGATGACCCCCTAATTGTGCATTTTATCTTATCTTGAGCTGCATATCTAACATACTATACACATACTGTGCCTAACCGTCTCTAAGTGGCGGTTTGACAGACCGCACACTGATGCATTATTCTGTTCATACTTGCCTTTATCAAGTTCTCAAAGAATTTGAATGTTTCCACTTTGCACACCGTGGTTATGCCAAGCTGTCAGATTGTTCTGTGGTTGGCAGAGATAGATAGATAGATAGATAGATAGATAGATAGAGATAGATAGATAGATAGATAGATAGATAGATAGATAGATAGATAGATAGATAGATAGATAGATAGAGGGAGGGAGAGAACCCCCCTCAGGCGCCCTGATGTAGCACATTTACATTTTTATGTTTACACATGTTCATTTAGATGTTGTGCCAAGAGATTTTTGAGTTCATAGAGGCAGGTATGCACTGTAACTAATTTTAGCTTTGAACTGTATCACTCACTATTACTCTGCAGACTGTAGTATTCACACTACATGACAACTTCAGCGGTTGTTACTTTGACTTATAGTATATTGGCGAAGACTTTGCACTGTACTGCACACCTGCTGTAATAAAGATAGGAAAGTGAAGTAAAATTTCGGCGTGTTTACAAAATTCAGCCCTTGTGCATTGTGCTGTCGGAGCGTCTTTTGTTTACTCAGAGAGGGCTTTGTCTTTACTTGTCACCATGCCCGCCTTGCTTTCTGCATGCCTGACTTTACAACATGCAGATGTTCTTTTTTAGGCAGGAGATTGCGATCTTTAATAATGACTCCATGTCAGTGGGACACATCACTGAGAGGAAGTATTGCAAGAGCTTTTGTCACTGTAAGAACGGTTTTTGCTGACCTCAAATTTTCTGCAAGGGTACTTTTAACTTATTCTCTAGAAATGTCCCTGCTTCCTGTTGCACTATTCTTTTTCTGAGTATGACTTATCCATTGGACCAAGCTGATTCAGTAAACCTACAGAAAACCCCAATCAGAAACCAGTATGCTTCATGGCTGGATTTCACAGCACCCAGAGAGAGAGAGAGAGGGAGAGAGAATGCTGCCATTGTTACTGACAACAGGAAGTGACATAAAACCAGTCTGGTTCTTACTGGAAGCTGCTTCTTCTCACAGCATAAAAAACGAAATAATGTGAAAACTGTTATCCTGTTCTCTGCAGCACGAACCTTGCGTTTTCTCCCCTTCCCTGTCCTAAAGTTTTGGCCCATGTTTGTTCTTTCGCTTTACATATAGCCGTCAGATAGTGGTTTCCTCTTTAGTCTTGATAAGGGGTTGATAGGAGTGGTGAGTCATGCATGTACGTCTTTGGAGAGACTCAGCTTAACTGTCTGTGGGATAATTAGGTTAGTGTTGGCCACTGCTGATCACACTAAACAGTTACCGTCCTCCAGGTGTCAAGTGTATTATGAGTCAGCCTACGGGCCGACTCCTTTATGAATCAGGATGAGAATGTCTAATTTTCAACCCAAATGGATGATACCGAAAATATTTAACTTTTACTGTAAGACGTTTTTACTGACTGGGGGTTAACTGGGTTGCAGTGCATGAGGTTAACCAGTTCACAGACATACATTTTGAACTGTAAAACTCTGACTCCCATCAATCATTCAGCACATCCTCACTCACAACAATCACCAAACAATCCTGAACTATAACGCACACTCCCTATGGAAAAAAAGGACACATATGTGCACTCTAAATGGGTTTTTGCACATATATAGGCCTAAATGTACTGTATATAGCATACCCTTTTAAGTGTGAAGGTCAGATTAGTTATCAGGTCAGTCAATCAGTTTCTACCTTCTACCAAGCAGAAGTTAACTCCAGGATGAGTCAGTGGGTCACTGTGTCAGAAAAACCTTTGGCCCAGTCTAACTATCCTCTGAAAAGCAAGAATCTCTGTAATATGTCACTTTCAACTGTGTTAGTGTAACATTCCGTGTGTGTGTGTGTGTGTTCATTGCAGAGCTCTACATATAGCTGTGGTGCAGGGGGAACAGGCTATCGTCCACACACTGATCTACCTCCTGGGGCTGGCCGGCAGAGACCTGGACACCTACAACAACCTCCGACAGGTGAGACAAATTACAAATACAGGCGTGAAGACACACTCCTGCAAATACACACATGCCGCAGTCCTGCCCATTAAAACGTACATGCATGCACGCACGCACACACAAATACGCGCAAACACACACACGGCAGGTATCATTCCTATTGCAGATGTAGACATCATAGAAGTCTCGCTAGAAGTTCAATCTTTGTTTTCTTCTCAGATGTAAGAAGGCACAAAAATCTGGCAGCTTTCCCATTCAGAAAAGCAGATTTTGTGCTTCTGTTTTATGAAAGAAGAGTCGGCATCAGTCATTGTAATACGATGGAGGATAGATGCAGGATAGATGTGCGATGGGGGACTTCCGCAGCGGCTACTGCATGTGAAGTACATTCCCCAGCCTCACCCTTCAGATAACAGTAACAGGGAAAAGAATGAAAGAGGAAGTCCCTTGGTTTCCTCCTTGCCTTGCTACGCTTTATCATCCTCTTACAGCCACTGCGGCTGATGGTTATTCGATGGAATTCACCCTTCCCGGTCGGTCCACCTGCACTTGCCACAAGCCAAAACACGCAATCACTCAAGTTGCTGGGAAGGACCATTTGTATTTTCCAGTATTCTCTTTTACTTTGTCATGTGTATTTCACAATAATAATTTTCACTCATGAAATATGTCACATTTCCAGTTCAATACAGTGCTTTTTCAATACAGTGTGTCTTCTGTCCTCAGTATCAGGGTCTGCGTGTTCCTTGTGAGATTTACCATGTTGTTAAAGTTACATGGGAGAGCCAAGATGATACAAGTGAAGCATAAAGTATGATGCAAAGTGTTGCCAAGTGGACATGCACTCTCATGAACTCTACACTCTCAAAACAGATGAGGTCTTGTCCCTACCTAAAAACATATGGACATGTTGGAAAGTGACACAACATAGGTTACAGATAGATTTCTCTTAACATGTCATTTACTTAAATATTCTTTGCATTTTACATTTTTAACTGACGCTCTTGTCTAGGGCAATGCATGGCTGTAAATGGACACAATGGCTGTTGTAAAGATTTGAACTTGTGAACCTTCAGCCTCTCTCACCACCGAGCCACTGTTCCGGCTCTTAACACCTACCTGCGTTACCTCAGAACATCTTTTCAAGAGATTAGGTACAGCGTGCTTTACTGGAATGTGTGAAAGGAATTGTCTTCGGGTGTTTCCCAATCCAGGACTGTCCCAAGCTCTGGCCCTTAAGCCAGCACTTCCACATTCTGTTTCCCTCTCTTCTCTCCCCCGCTCAGCATCCTGCCAGCCTTTCTCTCTTTCATCCTTTACCAAAGAAAGCACCTGAGCCCTGCAGTTTTTTAGTTCACAGGGCTGGGGTTTCACAACACAGGACACCACAGGCGTGCTTACCAGAAATAACGCTGGTGCTAACATCGGTTGATGTCTTTCCTTACCGCTGAGGCTTGACTGCATACGTTTTGTGATATCCTGTGTCTGTCCTCTGTATGCAAACGCACGCACGGACGCACACACACATACACACACGCACACACCGATCATGCCATATGTAGTTAGAACCAAGAGGGGAGATTTTCAAACTGAGAGCCCGCCACAGTCATTTGCCTACCAGATTGTGTGGTTTTGACTGGATAGCATAAAGAAAGACCTGTATCAAAATCAGGCCTGGGAACTTTATTTTTTTTTTTTTTTACAGCATAAACTTTACCAGACAGCAGTGAAGACTTTGTCTGGCACTGGCAAATTTCCCAAAGACAGAGAGAGAAAAAAATATAGCATTTCCCAATATCGATGACAAATCCTGCGTTTCCGTGGTTTTGCATATGGAACCCTTTTCGACAGAGTGTTACTATCAGTACTGTAGCTGAACAAAAGTGCAAGTGTCAGTGCTCGATTTGCCTCGTGCACCCAGAGTCACTATGATGGAAGAGACAGCTGTTTGATACTCCCACACACTGTCCATGCTATCACCGCCGCTGAACAAACACACACCGCACTAGTCAGCCCTCCTTTTGCTCTGCTCTTCCCACAGCTGATGGTCCGTGATGTGTGGAGCGTGGCACTGAAGAGGCTGCAGAGCCTGAATGCACTGATGATACTGTCATGTGCTTTAGATAAAGGCGTCTGCTAAATGGCGTTTGTCAGTCTGCTGATCTGTCACGCACATTCATTTTTTACACTCAAAGTGTAGCTGAGCTGTTGCTTGGATTCATTCATTGGTTGTTGTTGATGATATAGTTATTTTGCATCATTCCAAGCCATAGAAAAAATAAGTGTTTATATATTATATAGCCTGTTTGAAGATATTTTTGCAAGTGATCGTGTTCATTGTGTTGTTGTAGCCTTTTCTTAAATAACTAGTTATTCTGATTTTTTAGATTCCGATTCAGATTTTCATTTGTAGATTTTTGAGCATATGTGATAATGCTTGTGGTGTATGCTTTGTTTCTGTTTCTGTGTGTGTGTGTGTGTGTGTGTGTGTGTGTGTGTGTGCGTGCGTGCGTGTGTGTGCGTGCGAGGCATCTCCACTGTGTTACTCTGTTTGTGTGTGCTTTAGTATCCTCTTTCCGAGAAGTCACATGACCCCTCCTGTTGCTCTGGGCTGTTTCAACATACCTTACAGAGGGTAGTTCAGAGGGACTTTCCCTTTTGCGTGGCGCACTCTCTCTCTCTCTCTCTTTCTCTCGCTCTCTCTCTCTCTCTCTTTCTCTCGCTCTCTCTCTCTCTCTCTCTCGCTCTCTCTCTCTCTGTCTTTGTCTGTCTCTCTCTATGAAAATATTTCTGGAGAATTTCATTTTCTTTCTAACCTTAAGTGATAAACCGGCAGATAATATCAGTATGATAACTGTCAACAACATTGACGTAGGCGCTGTTGTTTATTTGTGCCACAGAACTGGCTCTGCCCCTATGGTGCTCACCGCTGAAGCCAAGTCTCTGTCTCTTTGTGTTTGCCTTCCACCCTTGTTTGTGTCCTTATCTGCATTTGGCACAACCTGCAGTACAGCCCAGGGCTTTTCTTCATGCCCAGAAAAATCCGCTCCCATCTTTTCTCCTCCTCCCGCTGATCCGCTCATTTTGCAGGAATGCGAGTGTGTGAGGACAGACGCAGGGGAGAGAGAAGGGATTTTCCCTCTCTTATCCTGTCTTTCCCCTGGACTCCCCTCTATCGCTTCCGTCTCTTCCTCTTTCCTCCTTCTCTCCACCTCCCCACCCCTCCCTCCAAAGACCTCCTCCATCCCTTCCTCCCTCCTGCCCTGCCTTCCCACCCCTCCTCTTATCTGTACTGGGTTTTTGTTTTAGTCACTCCGAAATGCCTTACAGGAAGCGAGCGCCAAACTCTTGTGAACTTTGGAGTGTGTTTAAAAGGCCTTAAAAGGCTTCAGTTGGCAAAGGTATTTTACTTTATTTCTGGAAATGATTGCAGATTGTAGTTACTTCCTTAACAGTTTCATGTGAGGGCTTTGTGAGCTCAAAAATAGCAGCATGACGGCTTTCGCAACGTTTGGTACCGCAGTGAATGTTGATTATAGGAAGTTCAAAGTACATGAATTGTACGTGGACGTATGACTACGTGTGTGTGTGTGTGTGTGTGTGTGTGTGTGTGTGTGTGTGTGTGCATGTCTATTTATGTACATTTTTATCCGTGTGTGTGTGTGTGTGCATGTGTGCGTCAATTTGTGAGTCACCGGATTCAGGGAAACAGGAGTGGAAGGGAGGGCCACTGGCATTGACACACTGGAGGAATTCCACTTCGTCTCTCTCCCTGTGTTACTCCACTTTTTTTTCTAGTCTTTACTGGAACACCCCCCGCCTCCCCCCCAAACACACACACACAGACACACACACACATCGACCACAGCATGGCTCCAAGTAATACAGCAAAAGTGAAACTTGGAACATCATTCAACAATCTGTTCCTGATTGCTGCTTTTATTGTGTAACATTAATAACAGCTAGAAAGTCCAGGTTAAAAGACTTCCCTTTATGACTAAGCTGTGTTTCCAAACCAGACTATTGTATTGCTTAATCTAAACAACAGGTTTCCAGCGCCCTGGCCCGATTCCAGAGTTAACATAGCTATCAATTTAATAATTTACTGACCTCACCCAGAGGAATATTCTAGGTTGCTCAAGGGATTTCACTCAGCCCCAGTAGGATTCAACCAGGCAACCACAGTGTGTTATTTTTAACACACTTCCCTGCCATTACAGACTGTTTGTCCCTCAGAACAGGTTCGTCCTCATTTTGCATTAATCACAGTGTCATGTGTTGGGGCTGTTGTTGTTGTTGATGTCTGTCCTTTGACAGATGGTGCACTAGTCTCATTTTAGACAGTTTATGATTTTTTGGACTTTGACTGACAACTATGAATTTTGCAAATGTGTGTGTGTGTGTGTGTGTGTGTGTGTGTGGGTTAGGGTGTTCATGTGTACGTGGGCATACGCACGTTACTGTGCATGTGCCTGCATTGCATCTAGTGATCTTCTGATGTGTTATGATGATAGTGTGACCTGACGTGGCTTTCCTGTTTATTTGTAGGCGTTGGCCCATTTTTATTGTCATCATTTCATTGTGTCTCTGACCTTCGACCTGTAGAACAGGTTGAAGATGAAAGGATTCCTTTACCAGGAATAACTCTAGCTCTTCCTCCAACCTCATATGCCAGGAAATCTATAGATTAGGATTATAGATTCCTTGATACATACCTCCCCTACTGTTCATTACCTCTGCTTAGGAGTTCATGATTTTGCTCCTGTTAGTTAGTTTGTCTGTCTGTCAGTGGGATATCTCTGGGAAATGTATCCAGAGATTGCCATGAAATTTGGTGCACAGATCGACCTTGGGCGAAGGAGCAATTGATTAGATTTTGATGTTAATCTGGATTTCCACCATTAGATGATTATTGTTTTTTAGTCATACAGTAGCTATGAAACTATGCAATGGAAATAGAGACATGATTTCAGATCCTAAGGTATGTTTACAGGGTCAAGATATCAAATTATCTTAAAATTTAAAAGTGATAGGAATGATGCCTTTGGGTGTAACAGCAAGTTGGAGAATTGTTAAGCGTTGCTGGATGTTTGCGCTCTCCGAGTGCCTGCCAGTCTGTACTGTAGTGTGAAAAATGAATGCTATGAACGGAGACAGTGTATTGCCTTTATGGAACTGAATACAATGGCTTGCCTAAAGTGTCAAAGTTAAGCCCCTCTTTTCTTCCCTCTCCTTCTCTCCCAGACTCCCCTTCATCTGGCAGTGATAACCCACCAGGCAGGCATGGTGGAGGCTTTGCTGAGAGCGGGAGCCGACCTTGCGGCCTTGGACCGTAACGGCCAGACCGCACTCCACCTCTGCTGTGAATACGACCAGCAGGACTGTCTGTCTGTTGTCCTCTCCCAGTCCTCCTCCTCCACGTGCCTGGAGATCAGAAACTATGAGGGTAAGTGGAGGAAAGCAGATCTAGAATCACTGATTAGCTTCTCTCGCTATGTCATCTAATCTAATTAAGCCATCCGATTGTTTCTGATCATTCCCACTTAAGTGATTTTGCTGTGAGCAATTTGATGAATACAGACCAAAGTATCAAATTGTGGAAGTATTTTAATAAATACGCACCCATTCTTCACGATCTTGACTTGAAGTTGTGACATACTGTAATTTTCCAAAACACAAATTTGGAAATTTGGAAATTGTGACACAAATATCGGGCACAAGTTTTATATTAGACAGGTTTAAGTTGACTATCTTTGTGACAAAATACCTTTTGGGCACACTTATTAGCTGCCATCTGCTACATTCCTCTTGTTTGTGACTCATGGGGTGTTTTGGGTGTCTGACGTTGGGTGTGTGAGCGAGAAGGGAAGCGGACATTTCCTGCCACAGTGGTCTTATGTTAGTGTGAGTGTTAACAAGTCTGGGCACAGCAGAAAGCCCCCAGAAATGCACCCAGACTCTGCTTCCTTCAAGTTTATAAGGGGCCAGGTGGGTGTGTGTGAGGGTATGTCACAGCTGTGTGTAGGTGCGGGAAGGGGTCTATGTGCATGTGGGAGCGCACGTATGCATTCACCTGTGTGTGTATGTGTATGTGTGTGTATTTATTTGTATGTGTCTGTGTATATGTCTGCATTTTCTTACCATAATAGTAATGAAAATAATAACTTTATTTATATAGCACTTATCAAAAAAGATTTACAAAATGCTTCACAGGAATAAAAGAAAAGTAATAATAGCAGGAGGAAAGGATACATGACAAAGTAAAATACATAATACAAAGTTAAAAATCAACAGAAAATTATAATAAATACCATAAAACTTGTGCTAAAGGTGCTGCTCTGCCCCCATTCTCAGGTTTGAGCCCTCTCCATCTGGCAGTGCAGGCTGGCCATATGGACCTGGCCAAAATGCTGCTGGATGCAGGAGCTGACATCAATGCTATGGTCAGTCCCCGTGCTGCACTTACTCAGCAGTGATTAGGTTTCACAAGATCACACATTTAAGATTTACTGTCTCTGATTGTGTCCGCTGACCTTTCCCATGGTGCTTTTTTCTGAACAGGACGTCAAAAGTGGCCAGAGTCCTCTCATGCATGCAGTGGAGAGCAATAATGCCGACATGGTCCACTTCCTCATTGAGGTAATGAGAGTGTGGGCGGGTGTGTGTGTGTGTGTGTGTGTGTGTGTGTGTGTGTGTGTGTGTGTGGGGGGGGGGGGGGTGAGTCAGCTCTATTTGATAGTTTTTGTTTTGTTTTTTCAGCTCATCTGCTGAATACCTCTTGTCTATACTTTGCAGTCATGCTGAGCTCCTACCTGTTTCCCACAGTTCCCCTTTCCTTTTTAGTTTCAAAGGAATGGACTTAAGTATAGGTTTTGTTTTTTGTCAGACATTGGGAGGCGTGTCATAATATCCATAGAGATTAAACTGTTTAATCTCTATGATAGTATCTCTCCTATTTTATATGCTTCACCCTTTCCCTTGCTCTTCCCTTTTCTGTCCCCCTTTTTATGCGTCACCATTTCTACACTGGTTTTCATTTTGCCTCACATCTGTGTCGTCTTACTCTGTCCTTCGCAGAATGGCTGTGATGTCAACAGCCAGTCGTACAGCGGGAACACGGCCTTGCACAGCGCCTGTGGTCGAGGACAGGTGGACACGGTGCGGCTGCTGCTGAAGAGCGGAGCTGACAGCAGCCTCAAGAACTACCACAACGACACGCCCGTGATGGTGGCCAAGAACAAGAAAGTAAGGGAGAGAAAGGAGCAATCGTATTAGTGTTTGTTTTAACCTCCTTGATGGGTGGGAGTTACTGCTTCAGGACAAATCAGAGGCTAAATCCCAGAAAAGTTTACTAAATTGATTATAAGATACTTCCTTGTGATGTATCTTATGATTATCTTATATGATTGTCTAAACTTTCAAGCATGTGGTACTCCAAACAGGTCAGAACAAATGCAAAGAATTGTTTGCAAACCCTATTTGACCCAGCTCTTGTTGAAATGTCATCAATGGAAAGTAAATGTGTGTATCCTTCCACCTAGTGGCCAGACTTGAATGGTACAGTGTGCTCTCCACAGATATTGTGTTTTTTTTTTTTTTAGCTCAAGCATAATTTAGTAGTTCAAAACAAAACAGTGACATTCAAGGTAATGCGAATGGGAGGTTGTAATAGACTGTAAATCTTTTTCCAGATAACAGATGTGTTACGAGGGAGGGGCTCCAAGCAGATTAGAGGTCAAGACCAACATTGTGTGTCGGTGTCTCCGCACCGGAGCAACTTAACATCAAATGGTGAGAGCATACGCACGCGCACACACACACACACACACACACACACACACACACACACACACAACACACACATCGGTCAAGTGCCAGTATTTGATCTGTATTCTCTCCCTCTCCTTTAGGGACCCCATCTCCCAACCACAGTCTTGGATATTCACCTTCGACCACACCACACCCCCCTCACCACGTTGCCTCCCAGTCTCCGAAAGCTCCACCTACGCTTGCATTTACATTTTATTAGTTCAGGCTATTATCCAGTGCGACTTGCAACTACCTCCTCACAGCCAACCAGCAGAGAGCCAATCAGACTTCAAGGCCCAAATGGACGTCCAGGAGAGAAAGCTTCAGTCAGTGGGATGATGATGCTCCAGCAAACGATAGCAGCTGAAATGATGCTTCTCTAGGATCGGAGCCTAGCTGATGCCCACATCCTGCTCCCTCACCCAGCTGCTGTTCTGGCAGCTTCCCAGATGACTGTCAGCAACTCATGGCCTGCCAGCTGCTGCAGTGATCAGTTGGATTTCTCCACATGAATCTAAGCAGCGACAGACATGTGCCACAGTATGCAACCAAGACAGAACAATCTATAAGGACAGTTTTGAAACTGCCTAGAAAAGTAAAGGATGTCACTGACTGGGCGGGTTAGGACAGGACCCATTAATTATCAGTGGATGTTGGACTTGGACTTAAACCCACAGTCAACTTGGTCAAGTCTTTTTACCTTATTCGGTCTGCTTGTAGTTATGGACTCTTTAGAAGCAGACAAACCTGATAGACTATTGCACAGTCAAACCCTTTCTGTCTGTCAGTTAGGCCTATAAAGTATTTCGACAGGAGGGATTGGCGATTGGCCAGAGAGAATGTTTTATTGTATTGAATGTTGCAGGTCTATGTGTGTGCTTGTGTGTGCGCGCGAGTGTGTGCGAGTTTTAGGTCTTGCCTATTTTCTTGTTTTGTCACCGGCAAATATATTAAATATTTTTATACAAAAGATGCACAGTTTGCCCACAAGGTTCGTTTTGTTTTCTTTTGTCAAAGTTTTCCTGTAGTAACTGGTATGAATTTGAAAGCGTGGTTGTGATTGGACAGTTCGTGGTCTTCGGAGCAAGCAGCCAGCCCAAAAACGAGTGCGCGGCCATGTTGAATTGTCAATTTTCTGAAAGAAGAGACAAAAGACAAGAGTGACAACTCGTTGGATTTCTCGAAAGAGCGAGTGTATTACCAAAATAAATTCAAACAGCTTTGAGAAACTGTAAGTAACGTCACAACGGTGAAGACTTTGGATGAATGTAACTAACTGAAGGTAACAGTTTTCCTCCGACTGGTTAAAAAGTCACAATTTTCAAGCGTAGTAGTTAACAGCTAACGTTGCCGTTAATGTTAGCAGACACATGCTAAGCTAACGTTAGCTTGCTAACATATACCCAATCTTTTGTTTGATCGGGTTGAATATAGTAGAAGTAACAGGTGCGATGTGGATATCCGAAGATAGATACTTTTGTGCGCAGTGTTTCTCGATCAACAGTTTTAAACGGCGGACTCACTAGCTGGCTAGCTGGCCGAGCGCAAACTCGGGACAAGAGTTAGCTTGCCAGCTAAACTATAGTCGTAGCCACGTTTCCAGGCAAGAAGTTTGGACGCTGCTGCCAGGCTTGCTAACTGTTAGCAAGCTAATCTAGCTAACACCAGCAACAGCAAAGTGGCTCCTGAAAGGACAGACAAAAGACTAAAATACTTTGATTGTCGGCTTTCCTTGCCATGCTGTTTAGCAAGATAATATTGCGGTTAAATTTAGATTATTAGCTAATCCGAATTCAAACACTGGCGGTTGTAGCGATAGCAGGATGCTTGTTTTTAGCTCGCTTATTTGGCTAGCCATCCGAGGCAACCAAAGCCGGGCGGCATGTTCACAACAAAGCGTCACAGCCAAAGTTTGTTGTTGATGGCCAGTTCTTGTCATAAAGTTTTATCCCCACAATTTATTTATGGTTAAAATCGGTTCACGTTATTTGACAGAACTTGCTGGCACTAAACATAAACTAACCAACTAACTAAAACAAATCAACGAAGTCGTTTTGCCGGGTAATTGCTGCAATAGTTAAGTGGCTTAGCTAAACGTGGCGTTGTTTGAAAAGAAACCAGGGCCAATACATAGTCATATTATTGATTTCTGGTCCAGTTTAGACAGCTTGGGTTTCCAGCTATTTTAACTGTGCTGTTACTATTCGCCTGTAAGTGTTCAAAATAAATAGCCATGTTTCTGTTCATTGCCTGGCAGGTAACCTGGATTTTGCGTTGAACAAAAATTCCCATAGCAGTTGCAGACTGCCATCTCAACTTCTGACGTTACTGCGGAAGACACGGGGACTGGAACAAGACAACTATAGACATTTAAAGACTGTCAATGTAACAGAAAAGACCCTTGGAGTAATTTTTCTTTGAGCCAGTATTGAGCATCAGCAAACAAGTTGAGAGACTCTGCAGTGTTAAAGATACAAATCATAGGAATAATCAATGTGACTTGGCTCAGCGGACCATATTTTGCTACTAGCCAATTTGAATGTAAAAAATATATAGCACTTGGACTTTAAAAGCCAAGATACTTAAAGAAAAGAGAAAGAAGAAAATCCAGTAAGATTAAGACTACAGCAAGGATAAGACTACTTTGAGACAGACAAATTACAAGAAAAAAAAAAAGTTTATGTTTTGGACAGATATATGATCTATTTATTCATATGAATGTTAATTTCTCCCTTTTTGGAGAGTTGTCTTGTAAATAGACAGAATTCATACGTTGGGCTCTTCTTTTCAAGAGGTCTGAACGTAGGGTTGTGTACACATTACATTCTTTAAATAGGAAAACTAGAAGCAAAGCAGTTTTTAGTTTTTCACATTTTAGAGATATTTTTACACAAGAGGGCATTAAGAACCAAGTGAGGGAAGTGGAGTAACAAAACATAAAAGGAAAGTAAAAACAAATCTTTACACACTGAGTGAATAAAAGTTAAGCTGTTGAAGCCATGGCTACAGCAAGAACAGCAAACCCAACATCCATGATGGGATTGAACAAGCCAGCAAACGGGCAGCTCAGAGGACAGCCCAAGCCAGCTGGCCTACAATCAGGACCCCATGCAGCTGCCCAGCAACTCGGTGCCCACCAGAAAGGAAGCAGCATTCCCCAGACCAGTGGGGGCATCAAGTAAGATACTGGTTCCACAAATTCCCCTGACCCTTTCACTTAAAGGGGAATGCTGCCCATTTTCAGTAGTAAAATATGTCTGTCTGACTTTACCCTTTTGGGGGTACTGTGATCATAGGTATAATGTTTGTATTGGTTCCAGAGCTGGAATTGCCAGGCCCAACGTTGTCAGTTGACACTGCATTGTTGGCCCTTTCAGATGGGCACACTCAAATAAGCTCTGTTTTCTTTCAAGATGCCAGGTTCACATCTCAGATCCAAATGTCCATTGACTTTGCATTGTACTGAAAAGGGGCCGTGCCAAATTGGCATCCAAGGTAAATAAGCTGTTCATGTGACCTGACCCAGCTGGGCCTGGCAGTTCTGGCTGATTAAAACTCTTTGCCTATGATTCCAGTAGTCCTCGAAGGATTGAGAGACATTTTACTATTGTACATGGGCAGCATTCTCCCTTTTAATATGGCTCTTAGTTGCCTGTGTGTGTGTTGTTATTGTTAAGTGTAGTCTTGACAATGCAAACTCCTCCAACCAGATTTGGTGATGACTGGAAGAAGTGCCTGCATCTGCCCCCAAAAGACACTAGATTGAGAACCTCGGTAAGTTAACTATAGTATATTATCAATAGAAGACAGTACTTGTTTGGATTCATTGTTCATAAAACTGCTTTTTGACACTTCCACCTCTTGAGATTTCTTTCTGCTCTGCATCTCCCAGGATGTGACGTCAACCAAGGGGAATGAGTTTGAGGACTACTGCCTGAAGCGGGAACTGCTGATGGGAATCTTTGAAATGGGATGGGAGAAGCCCTCCCCAATCCAGGTAAATATTGCCAATAGAGCTCAGACCTGCCAGCCTCTTAAGGTTCCAGAATTATCTTCTATATGCTCATAGCTCCTGGTGATAATTAATCTTGGCCACAAGGATTTTACTGTGCAACACAGGAAGTAATCCAACTCTCCACACTCACTGAGCTTGGCTTCTCAGGATCTGCCCTCTGCTGGTTTGAGTCCTACCTCTCAGGGAGATTCTTTAGAGTGTCTTGGAGAGGGGAAGTGTCTAAATCCCACTGCTTGTCCACAGGGGTACCTCAAGGGTCAGTGCTTGGACCCCTTCTCTTTTCAATATACACCACCTCACTTGGTACAGTCATCCACTCACATGGCTTCTCATACCATTCATATGCTGACGATACCCAGCTCCTCCTATTGTTCCCGCCAGACGACCCCACAGTCTCGGCACGGATATCGGCATGCCTCGCCGATATCTCAGCACGGATGAAGGAACGCCACCTTCAACTTAACCTGTCAAAGACTGAGCTCCTTGTCATCCCAGCCAGTCCCTCTGTACAACAACAGATCAGTATCCAGCTCGAATCAGCTCAGCTCATTCCCGCAAAGTCTGCCAGAAACTTGGGTGTCATGATTGATGACCAACTAACCTTTAAGGAGCATGTGGCTTCTGTTGCTCGGTCATGCCGATTTGCCCTGTACAACATCAGGAAGATCAGACCCTACCTGTCTGAACATGCAGCACAACTCCTAGTACAGGCGCTTGTAATATCACGCCTTGACTACTGCAACTCCTTACTGGCAGGGCTCCCGGCATGTACGCTCAAACCTCTGCAGATGATCCAGAACGTGGCGGCGCGTCTGGTCTTCAACCAGCCCAAAAGAGCACGTCACTCCGCTGTTCATATCCCTCCACTGGCTCCTAGTTGCTGCCCGCATCAAGTTTAAGTCCTTGATGCTCGCCTACAAAGCAGCAATCAAAACGGCTCCTACCTACCTGAACTCCCTCATTCAGGTCTACGCTCCCTCCCACCCACTACGCTCTGCCAAGGAACGGCGCCTGGTGCTGCCACCACAACAAGGCCCTAAGTCTCTAGCCAGACTCTTCTCTTCTGTTGTTCCTCGGTGGTGGAACGAGTTACCAAACTCCATTCGATCCGCAGAGTCCCTCTCAATCTTTAAGAAAAGGCTAAAGACCCAGCTCTTTAGTGAACACCTTTTCACCTGATGGACTGTGTAATCCAAAAAAAAAAAAAACTCTTTATCTGCCTCTATGCACTGCCTCGTAGCACCTATGTCCTGTCGGACCAGAACTTAGCTTTATGGCACTTAACTCTCGTTGTTTTCTCAAGAATAGATCCTTGCTTGTGTTGTATTAAAATCTCATATGTACGTCGCTTTGGATAAAAGCGTCTGCCAAATGGGAAATTGTAAATTGTAAGTACTAGTTCTCCAAGATTGTAAAACAGTTGCATATATGTTCTGGGATATTTCTCGCCACGATTTCAATAACATGGTAAACTTTATAATTTGGGAATGAGGTGTCGTACAAATGAACATATTTTGAACCTCCTCAGCCAGTGTCTCTAATCTGCTCCATGTTGTCTTGGCTATCGGTGGACATCAACCTTATCACCTATAGCAGGGGTATTCAACTATGTGCCATGGAGGACTGAGTGTATGCAGGTTTTCATTCCAACCAAAGACTACACCAGGTGATTTCACTGATTAGCACACCTTCACCTTCATCATCTGGTGCAGTCTGTGGTTGGAATGAAAACAGGCATACACTTGGCCCCCGTGGGACATGGTTGAATACCCCTGGCCTACAGGTAGGAGAAAATTCAAAGTGGGCCTGTGTCGCCCTACGCACAGTTACATTGTTAGGGAGGTGCATGTAAGCTATGGTGGCAGCCTCTGCACCTATACCTATGGCGACACTTCAACGCAGAACCATAAATCAGCCTTAATGACCGATGGTCATACCTGTTCTTAATAAGATACTGGAGAATTGGAGGTTTCTTTGTGGTCGCTAATTTTAATTGTTATAGGCTATGAGCATAGAAAAAAGCATTTCTGGATTGTAAAGGGGCAGGCAGGGAAAATTCTTTTGCATGTAGCACTTCATGACTGATTGGTGGTTTTCAAATAAGTTAATCTTATCCAGTGAACTCTGCCCACTGTACTGATTGGGCTTGTCTGTGTGCCAACAGGAGGAAAGCATCCCAATTGCCTTGTCAGGCAGAGACATTTTGGCCCGGGCCAAGAACGGCACAGGGAAAAGTGGAGCCTACCTCATTCCTCTCCTAGAGAGGATAGACCTGAAGAAGGATCATATCCAGGGTGAGATGAGTTTCCTCTGCTTCTGCCTAACTATTCTAATTTTAGAACATCCAAAAGACAAAGTGTACATGTCTCTTTCTTTGTTACGTAGCTCATGTGTGCATATATGTTCAATGTGTATGTAATGTGCTATTGGCCACATGGCTATCTAGGGCATATGGACAAAACCATATTCTGCCACACATGTATTGTGCTCTACTGGAGCTGTGCCATGAGGGACCAGCATACCTTGGCCACACAATGGCCCTCATTCATCAAGCTATTGTAGACAAGAGTGCAGAATCTACAGCGGAAATTATCCTAAGACACTTGCCATGTCTGATTCATGAAACTTTCTCATGTCACTAGCTAACATGGACACAACGGTAGCCAAGCTTTTCGTGAGCGAGTTTACTTACTTACTACTTAATATCGCCCTTGTGCGTTCAGGAGGTGTAATGTCACTTTTTTCCCGTACAGTTTTAACACATGGGAATTTTGACTTTTTATGGAAATTAGCTATTTACTAGTGTCCGGGAGAATCTGAATCATGGCGGGTGCCAAACAAAATTGGGCCGTGTTCAGAATCTGTTACTACTACTACTATGCAACATGTAACTCTATGGCACATGTAGTATGTTTAGTGTGGTAGAATCCCATTCCGGACACGGCCGCGGTGTGTTGCTGACACAACTTATTTGTTAGAAACACACTATTCGTTTCCTTTTAAAAGTGTTACATTTCAAACTGGTAACTGAATAATAATTGTTTACATACCTAGTGTGATAACTTGGTGAATGAGGGCCATTGAGTTAATTTGCTGCTTGTCAAATAATTTGATTAATTTGGGTTTGTTTGTTGAATGTTATGGGAATTGTTTGCATCTGAGCTAATGGCTCACAAGTCAAATGGTATTGTCAAGCCAGATGATATACCTGAATGTGTCTTTTGGTTTGTGAATATAAAGTTTTATTTTTATGTGAGCAGTTTTGCTGTCACACCTCCTCCATGCATTCTCAATCCTTTCCATTTCTTTTTCTCAAACCAGCCATAGTAATGGTGCCCACAAGAGAGTTAGCCTTGCAGGTGAGCCAGATCAGCATTCAGGTCAGCAAACACTTGGGAGGGGTCAAGGTCATGGCTACCACCGGAGGCACCAACTTGAGGGACGACATCATGCGTCTGGATGAGATAGGTGAGAGGTTATTTTGTTCATGCCACTAAATATGGAGCGAGATGGAAAGGACCATTTCCATGCAGCTCAGTATTTGCAAACATACATTAGTATTTGCTAAGACTGTACTTGGTGGTTCTTGAGTAGCAGCAGAACCAGTCCCCACTGTATCATATCATTTCATTTCTTCAACTTAAACAAATTATGATTAGTATATTTCAAGTAATTTTAGAAATATGTTTTGTATGACGTGGTTCTATTTGTATACTCGTGTACTTTTGCTGGTATTTGTACCAAAGTTCAATTTTGGTATCATGACAGCACTACTCAAAGCCTGGCTGAATGACATGCACTTTTGTTGACCTCAGTTTAACTATGTCCAGGAGGTGTCTTACCAGCATGCTGTGCAAGAATATTGCACAACTCTTCTCTATGGAAGTTGACATGATGTGCTCTTTCTGCCTCCCCTCATCCTCCTCTTAGTGCATGTGGTGATAGCCACACCAGGCAGGATCCTTGACCTGATCAAGAAGGGTGTGGCCAAGGTGGATAAAACCCAAATGATGGTGATGGATGAGGTGAGCGTGGCCCTTTTTTTTTTTTTATAAATCACTTCTCAGTAACTATTTAAACATTAAGGTTGCTCAACAGCCTGCCACTTTTTACACCCTCTATCTCTTATCTATCCCTGTATTCAGGCAGACAAGCTGCTGTCCCAGGACTTTGTAGTCCTGATTGAAGATATTATCAGTTTCTTGCCCAAAGGCCGTCAGATCCTGCTTTACTCTGCCACCTTCCCCATCAGCGTGCAAAAATTCATGGTGAGAACATAAAGCAATTCTGATACTCTTATGAATCCAAATGGTAGATTTTGATCTTGTCGGTTTTATCTGAAGTGTTGCAAAGATTTTTTTTTTTTTTTAGGGTAAAAATGCCCCCTAAAAATCCCTGCACAGTTTCATTTAAATGTCCTTAAATTATTTCCTGAATAGTTGAAATCTGTCAGTGTTTGTCATTAGAGCACACTATGAAAGCATGTATGTCTTGTCCAGTCCAAGCACCTGCAGAAGCCGTATGAGATCAACTTGATGGAGGAGCTGACCCTGAAGGGCATCACTCAGTACTATGCGTACGTGACTGAGCGACAGAAGGTCCACTGCCTCAACACGCTCTTTTCCAGGGTGAGTGCAATGCACAGGTGCAGCTTGTGTAGACCCACATGGGATATCAGAGACACAGAGGGTCTAGGGCACTTGATATCCTTTGTGTATGTGAGTCCAGTGCTTCAATTACCTGTCTGATCGCATGTATATTTCTCTTCTTACAGCTTCAGATCAACCAGTCGATCATCTTCTGTAATTCCACCCAGAGGGTTGAGCTCCTGGCTAAGAAGATCACCCAACTGGGCTACTCCTGCTTCTACATCCACGCAAAGATGATGCAGGAGTACAGGAACCGCGTGTTCCACGACTTCAGGAATGGATTGTGCAGAAACCTGGTCTGCACAGGTGGGTGAAGGGCATTGGATATTTAAAAATCTGAGACTGATTATTAATGGTTGACTAGTTGGTTAACTGTTTATGTGCTTGCTTTCTCTCAGACCTATTCACTAGGGGTATTGACATCCAGGCGGTGAACGTGGTCATCAATTTTGACTTCCCCAAAAGCGCCGAGACCTACTTGCACCGCATTGGCAGATCAGGTGAGGAAGGACCCATATGCAAACTCTCACACAGTCTGCTTGTGTTACAGCTACCACTCTCAAAATCTGGCACACTCAATCTACACTTTATAACACTGCCTTTCTCTTTTCTCCTTAGGGCGTTTTGGTCACCTGGGACTGGCCATCAACTTGATCACTTCAGAGGACCGCTTCAACCTGAAGGGCATCGAGGACCAGCTGGTTACTGACATTAAGCCCATCCCAGGCAGCATTGACAAGAGCCTGTATGTGGCAGAGTTTCACTCTGTGGACCCAGATGATGACGGCATCGAGGCAGGGGTCAAACACAAGGAACTGGGAGCAGCCTGAATTAATGGTCAGTTCTTCTCACAGATGGGGTGGGGGAGCATAAGAGAGCGTAAGGTTTTAGAGAACAAACAGTGGCGTCTGACATGTTTCTGTTAAGATTGTTCATAACAAAGGGTAGGATGAAGTGACGTGGTATCCAGAAGGGTAAAACACTTTACTTTGACCATAAATTTACATTTTTAACTTATTTGTTTAAGTCCTAGTTCAGATTCGGGACAGTTGGTTGGCGTGTCGGTCGGTCGCATTTTTTCTGGGCATATTAGGATAGATCATAATGAGGGAAACGCACACATCATCTGAGCAGTCAGGCTTGAAGGAGAGTAAACACTGCCACAGTCCTGTTGATAGATGGCATCCTCTTTCATCAAGTAGATTAGCAGAGGTTTTACAGGATTTAAAGGTGAAAGGGTAAGTGTTTTCTTCCTCAGGCCTTAGAACAGCAGTCAACATGGATTTGGACGCAGCACACAGAGCCAGCTGTCTCGACTGCAGGGTTGCTTGAGCAATGAGTCATTCACGTGGTTGTGATCAGAATTCCTAACTCGGCTCTTGTTTTGTTTTTCAGGAGAAACGTGGCGCCTAGCATTCATCACACATATTGTCGGCTACACATCAGACAAGATTCCAAGTGAAGATTTCTGTCCTCCACTTTGCCATCAAAATGGTCTATTTTTTAATTCCTTTTTATTTCCAGTTTTAGTTTACAGCAGTGGTCAGTTCTATCTCGGCATAGTTTACAGCACATGCTGGTCAACTGGCATGTTTCACACTGAAACTGCCAACTGTTAGTCAGTCTGGCCTTCTGCCACGCTGATATCACTGTAACCTGTGACTTGGGCTGAATCGCTGAAGTCTGTCTTTACCTTAGCCTCTAACTACACTGGAGGGAAATTCTCATTAACTTTTGATTGTGGTTTGACGTAAGAGAAATGTGAAATCAAAGATGGACTTGAATGATTCAGCCAAGGTCACATCCATGCTGTGCAGATGAGGCCCTTTCCACCAGTCATGTTCACCTCATGCAGACATGCCTTTGAGCAGATGGCTGAAGAGAAAACCAAAGCTGAAGAATAAGCCAGAGAATTAAAGAAATTAGAATAGAATATAGAAGGCTCCACAAACCAAAATGACCACTTTTGCTCTGAAGGCTGTCTGAAAGAAGGCTGCCATGATGCTGCAGTACAAAGGGCACAAAACAATGTTGTTGACGATGAACTTGATACTTTTTTTATAGTCAAGTGTTTACTGCACAAATACGATACTTAAAGGTGACTGTGTAATGTCAGTGACACTATACATGGTTCATTTTGTCAAAGCACAGACTCAATAATGAGAGTTAGTCGGTTTACTATGTAATTGTTGTATTTCATGGATCCCTTCAAAGCTATAGCACCAGGCAGCATCTTCTCAGGTCTTTAGGTTATCAATGATTTTATGTGAACCTGACAGGTTGAGGGGCCTTAGTCGACATAGCAACTACTTTTTGATGCCAAGACTCCCAAAATGTCATTGTGCTGAAACCAGTCAATTTGTTCAATCATTCAGTATCTTCTACACTCCAAAGTGCCTTAATCTAACACCCATCCACTTAGCTGTCTTGTGATTTGTTTTTCTGCCCAGGCCCCAATCCCATCTTTGTCTTCTGAGAGAAAAAAGTACCATTAATGTTGGGCCTGAGAGTAAGCAGGAGCAGTCACGCAGGATGGTCATTACCAACGATAAGTGGTTATTATGAGGAATTGCAGCAATTCCTTTTCAGACTTTTTGAAGTGCAGTTGCACTGTGAAAGGACTTGCTGTTTTTCCTTTGTTTTGTAACAGATGTTACATGTGACCAGCTGCAACTGTGTTTTCGGTACGGCTATGGTAAAGCCTCAGCACATTATTACATAAAAGACAGATATCTAAAATTTGAGGGATCACTCATTCACATTTTGTTTTCTTTTTAAGTTGTGGTCTCTCTCAAGCTGTCCGATTGACTCTTTGGCTGGCCTCAGCATTAATGTGAAGCACCAGCTGAGAAGGGACCATTGTGTTTTTGCTCTTCTAAAGCCTCTGCAGTACTCAAGAGCCCTGTCTTTTGTTCATGTCTGGCTCTGGAGTACCCTCGTTGATGCTGGATGTTGGCTCCCTAGTTATTTAGCCTCAGTGAAGGCAACTCTTAGGCCAAGAAATGTCACTTTTGATTACAGTCATGGGATGCTTATGTTGACCTTAAAATGTGAAAGGTAGTGAGAACCACCACCATCGACAGTATTTCATAGCCATGGCATTTTTGAAAAGTATGTTTTGTAAGTGGGTTTGAAACCTTGTCAAACCCAGACCTCGTCAGACCATTTTGTCCCGGCTCTGAAAATGTGGAGAATTGAATTGCCTCCATTCCGTTTGTCATGACACCAGATGTTTTGTTAAGGAGAGAGATGCCGAGTTTATTTTCTATGATGTGTGTTAATGCCAGCGCCTCAAAGGAATGAAATAAAGTCCAACTGAATCTCCATTTTCGTCTCTTGTCTGTACAATGTTTTTGGGTAATGTGCTTTCTTAAATGTTACTTTTAGTTGAATTACTGTCATTCTCCTAATGAGTATTTTCAACCATAGTAGTTATACACCACTTGGTACCGCAGCCAGTTTGTAACACTATCCTGTAGTAAAATTGTATGAACCTTATGCATTTTAACAGTGATGCCAGTAGTAATATAGCCTAACGACCATGAAACAGAATATTTGAATTTGACTGATCTGGAAAGTGGAAATGTCTCTGAAAGGCCGCATGCATGTTCAGGTAAAAGGAATGTAACCTCCTAGCCCCAAAAGATAGGTGTACCCTTGGAATGTCATTCAGCAGGAGATTGAATAAACCGAGTGAGGAGCGAATGAAGCACGTTGCACGTGATCAGAAGCGGGCTATCCCAGCGATTGTCTTGGCCAATAGTGATGGAGTTCAGATGTACAGTAGCCAATCCCCGGCTCAATCACCGGGAATGGGCGGGCAAACGTCAACTACGGTCACGGACGTTGTCGTGAACTTTGCCGGTGTTGAATTACCCCCGGACCCGAACCGTCAACGTGAGTAAACCATTACATTTTATGGGTAATTACGTGATATGAAGACTATTGATACGCCAATTTGTTGTCCATTTTTTTGCTTAATTACTCAGTTTCTGATACAGAGGCGCAGTGAACTCATGGTCACCTCCACTTGGCTAGCTAGCTAGCTAACCCTGCTAAGCTTGCATTGGCTATCGCAGGTTAATTAATGCTAGCAAGACAGTTTTGCTGGTTGCTGGTTAATCTCCAAATGTGAGTTTTGTGGCAAACCTCAAAATGCAACTAGGTGGCAGATCAGCTTTGATTACCATATGCCTAAACAACTGTGGTCTAAGTTATTTGACTGTGTCTGACTAAGTTGGGCCTTGCAGCCAACCATGGCTCAGCTGCTAGTTACTGTCAGGACAGTGGGGAAAGATCACTTAGCTTATGGTAGCCGAAGAGATTCAAGTTAGCGGAAAGCGTCTTAGCTAACGTTGTTATAGCTAACAATGGCCATGTGCAGCCACTCCTGCATCTTGAAGAGTGGGTGTGTTAAGCTAACGTGAACGCACTGAGCACCGGCAATGCTAGGTAATGTAGTTACTAAACCTGTTAATTAGTTAGCTCGCCGCTCATGCTTTTGTGAGTCCATGTGTGTTAACCTTGGCTTTTCCCATTTTGAGTTTGTCAAAACTATTCAACGGACTCTCCCCTTAAAATGATCCCTTTTCCACCTGACCACCTCCATCTCTCTGTTATATTCTCATAGTATGGGCAGTGTGTTGGCTGCCACCTCCCCCAGTCCGGCCCCAGCTGCAGCCGGAGGTGGCCAGGGGGTCCCCGGGTTGGTGTCTGTCCCTCCGGGGTTCACCATGCCCCCAGTGTCTCCCGTCCCTCCAACATCTGCATCCGGCCAGCCAGCAGCAGATTCAGAGTCCTCCCTCCCAAACCCAGGCACATATGAGGAGTGCCACCGCAAATGTAAAGGTTAGATATTTAGCTGATGAATCGAGTGCATCTCATTTTGACTTGTGTGGACTATTCTTGAGCATTCAACTTGTAATTTAATGTGGAAATGCTGTACAGTAATCATAGTATTGGCATGGACTTATCACTTTGTTGTCTATTATCTGGAAGTGTTGAGTTATACGGGTCTCATTTTGTTTTCTGTGTTTCAGAGGTGTTCCCTATGCAGATGGAAGGGGTGCGGTTAGTGGTCAACAAGGGTCTGAGTAACCACTTCCAGGTCAGTTATAGATAGATCCAGTTCATCTGCTGTTGCACATAGTTTTGGTCTCAGTGTTATTAATGTGACTTAACATAAACCTTGTGCTGTGTCTTCACAGGTCAGCCATACTGTAACCCTCAGTACCCTGGGCGAATCTGGCTACCGATTCGGTGCCACCTACGTAGGAACTAAACAGACTGGACCCACAGAGGTAATGACCATCACCATTTCCATCCCTTTCATAACCCCTCAAGCTCTTGAAAAACAGATGACATAGCTTTGCGTACACAATTTGAAAGTTGATAGATGAACAAAAGTGTTTTTTGTTCCCCTTTAGTCGTTCCCAGTCATGGTGGGAGACATGGACAACACTGGCAGTCTGAATTCCCAGATCATCCACCAGCTAACAACTGCTGTGCGCTCCAAAATAGCCATCCAGGTATGCAGACTTCTAGAGGGAATTGGCTTTCAGATGTTGGCTGTTGGAGTCTGTTTTTTCAACATGTTCAGTCTCAATGACACAGTGTAATTGTCCTCTCAGAATATACATGCTGTTGTGTGTGTTGCAGACTCAACAGCACAAGTTTGTGAACTGGCAGTGCGACATGGAGTACCGTGGGGATAACTTCACCTCCGCTGTAACATTTGGAAATCCAGACATCCTTGTTGGATCTGGTATGATTATTTAATTTCTCAAATTTATAGTGGAGGCTTTGTTGAGAGCATGGGTGATTCCCAAGTACAACAAATGAGTTTGCATGAGAGTGAGATAGGAGAGGCTTAATAACCTTTGTAGTAAGTGTTGCTGGTGCTCTTTTCCCTCGCTCATTTGATTTGAATTGAATTAAAGTGTAATTTTAGCTTCTCTCTGCCTACTGAGCAATTTTGAAAAATGCAAGAAAGTGTGCGTGAAGAGCAGGGGATAGGATTAGGGATAGGAGGGGGTTTGGGGTTGGTCTGGGTTGGTGAGAAGAAGAATGGGATGTAGTGTTTGTGGGCATGTGCACGCGCTGAATGGGCTGGGGAGGTAACATTTTTCTTACCAAGTGACGCATCTTAGGACAATTGTCCTTGAACACGGCTGCCTTTCCCACTGAACACCAGCTCCTCATTTTAACCACCAAAGGGCAAACTGATCAAGGTTTAGTGAGATAAATACGGCACCAGCACATTTTCGCTCATATGTTGACTATATGACTGCCGTTGTATTTCATAACTAAATGGTACTAAATAGCAGTGTTTGGGTTAGGGTTTTAGGTGTTTTAGTGTGGAGTAACTCTTTAAGATGAACTTGGTAATGCTGAAGATGATAATGGAAGCAGTTTTAATGGTTGTTTTTCTTCAGGTATTTTGGTGGCCCACTACCTCCAGTCCATCACACCAGCGCTGGCTCTGGGTGGCGAGCTGGTCTACCACAGGAGACCAGGGGAGGAGGGAGCCGTCACCTCCC
Organism: Centroberyx gerrardi; assembly: GCF_048128805.1. Lineage (NCBI taxonomy): Eukaryota > Metazoa > Chordata > Actinopteri > Beryciformes > Berycidae > Centroberyx > Centroberyx gerrardi. The sequence continues at coordinate 10,627,682 of NC_136008.1, read as the reverse complement.
TCATGGGCAGGTACACCGGTAAGGCCAACAATGCACCCTGCGTTTTTTGCACCTCACACTGTAAGACTGCATCAATTAAGTATTTAGCTACCAAGAGTCAAAAGGTTAAAGAAATCTTTCAGGGACTATCTGAAGTTCAAATGGTATCGGCTGCTCTCAGTTATGCCCCACAAAGTCGAGAGCTTTTGAATGCACCCCAAGTCACAACTCAAATATAGAGAAACACCCAAGAAATGTAAGTTGGTTTATTCTTCAGATGCAACTATTTGTCACTGTAAAAAAAAATGTATAGGTAAACACTACACCACTTCCCCCTCTGCTAATAATGTCAGCTAAAATTCCATGTGTGGTTACTTTGATAAAGTTGACAAATTAGGTTTGTGGTTCAACTCTGGCTAATAGTGCTGGTGCGGTATTTTGTGAATGCATGTGTGCTGTGCTTTGTTTTTATTGAGAGAGCATGATAAATGGGAGCTGTGCGCGTGTTTATGTTTTGTGTTTTGTCGGAGTAATAAAATGGTCTGTTAGACCTCTACGCATATGTCATAAGATATAACAGGCTGTTCAGCATGTAATTCCTTTTGAGGGACACTTTTTGCAACTCAAAATTTGCGCTCTTGAGAGGGAGACAGAGAGATGTAAACTACTGACCATCTGCAGGTCTGGGATTGTGCGACAGCCATTGATAATTGGCCATAATGTCTAAGCAACTAAGGGCTGGTCTCATAGTCTTGGGTGTGATCCCTGCCTGTCATACCAGCTCTAGGTCATTGTCCTGGAAAATTATTTCTTAAAGAGCGAGAAACTTGAGTGATGCTTTGTTCCATTGCAGCTATTGTATTTATATATTTTTTTATCTCTTTAATGTGTGAATGAATCTTTTCACTCAGGTGACAATTATGTTGCTACGTTGACTCTGGGAGGAGCAGGAGCCCACGCTACATACTATCACAAAGCCAATGACCAGGTACCTAGCTTGTTACACACATTCAGACTTTAGGTTTCATTCTCACTCAAGTGTAAAGGATTACTCCTTTTTTGACAGCATGGTGTAATATGGCTGAAATGACTGTTGGTCAATATCTAGTTGGTGTGTGTGTATTTCTGTTGTACTTGTGGTGTTGGTCCGTCTCACTTAACAGTTCAACTGCAGTATCTGGTGAGGGGTTCTCATATTAAATCCTGTCTTTTATTGTTCTAGTTGCAGATAGGAGTTGAATTTGAGGCCAGCACAAGGATGCAAGACACCACAACATCTTTTGGTTACCAGCTGGACCTTCCAAAAGCTAACTTGCTCTTTAAAGGTAAATTGATATGAACGCACACACGGACACAACATAACAGTACAGTGACAGTTTACTTGTTTTTTTAAATCTAATCCTCCCTCCACTGCTCCCTCCCTATCTCTGTGTTGCAGGTACAGTTGACAGTAACTGGGTGGTTGGGGCAACGCTGGAAAAGAAACTTGTGCCCCTGCCCCTCACACTGGCACTGGGGGCCTTCCTCAACCACCGCAAGAACAAGTTCCAGTGTGGCTTCAGTGTCACCATTGGCTAGAGGGCCGTGGGCCACCCCGAGCCAGATCACAGGCCTCTGCTTGGACCGGCACAGAGACACACAGGGACCTGGACTGACTTTTAGAAACCGGATTCAGAGACTCTCCGACAACTGTGATTTCTGGGACAGAGAGAGAGAAAGACAACTACAAAGGAGCCAGGACTGGCCAAGCCATGCCTACATACTGTAGCACAAATGTCTATTTCCTTTATGGTGTATTGGATATACCCAGAGGCTAGAGTGATATAAGACAAAGAGAGAGCATCAGGCGATGCATGAGAACATGTGATGTTAAAATCAAAATAAGTGGTTAGACTTAATATATGGTGATGAATTATGATGGATCGAAAATAAACGTGATTGCTTTTGTAACACAGGATGTTTGTGGTTTATAGAAGACTAGGTAAGTCTTGGCCTATCTGACCCCTAGTGGTTGTGAGGAAGCATGGCACTGTCTACAGACAACACACTGAACCAGGATCATTCACTCGCCTCCTCTCTCCAATACGGCAGAACTGTGTAGGCTGCTTTGCATCTATGACACTTGTTACCCATGGTCCTTGGTTCAAGCTGAGGTGATTTTATGTTGCTGGAACATACCGAGAAATTCTGACTCTGGTTGAATGATTGTGAATTTATTTGCAGACCCTTGCAATTTCCACATCTCCATAATTTATAGGAAAAAGAAATAAACGTCTGCAAGATAGTCAATGTCACCATATGAAAAAAAGTTTGAGTGGCCCCAAAGGGATCCTTAAGTGAAGAACAATACAAACACTATCTTATAAAGGGAAATACGATTCAACTCTTAATACTGCCCATAATGAACTACATTGATGTTACTCACAACAGCAGTAGTGTTGACAGCAGTAATTGGTAAGGATGGGAAGTTTCCAAAGGGTCAGCTGATTCTCTGCGGGTTTCAGGACACTTATGTGGTCATATGATTTAAGAGAAGTTCCTGATTATTAAGTAATTAGCCTATACTTGTTGGATGTTCCATCACACATAAAACAGCTAGTCAAAGATCTCTCCTATCTATACCCTTCCCAGCCAAATTAAATTTTGAGGGTCATAATATTGCCAAGATAAGGATTCTATTAACATTCATTGATGCCCAGAAATTTGGCCAGTTTGATGCTTCAAATTACCCCTACAGCCTTTTAAACATGCTATACAGCATGATACTGACTCATTTGATGTAATTTTAATTTGATTTGAACGTCATTTCAACCATTAATTTGTTTTAGCGTCTGGTGAATGTGTAATGCTCGGTCCTCCATCAAAAATAAATGCATCCATATTCAGCACACTTAAACCATGCATTACAACTGTCAAGGTGGATCAATTCTCATATTCTCATCTGGGAATATACAGTATGTTGTTTTTGTCACAATATGTTGTATAGACAATAGATGCTGCTGTGCAAGAAACTTTTATTTGAAGCATTCCAAAGAAATATCATGATGCAAGAAATCCCACAAATTACTGTTCAAGATAAACCCCCAAAACATAATCCAAACAGAAACAAGTATGGCTCCACCACCAAAAATGAAAACATGGGATTGTAGAACTTTTCTTAAATTCTCATATGTGCCGTTATAGCATCAAAGACTACAATACAGGGATAGCTACCATAGAAATTCCCAATCCTACGTGTATCCAGTATCTAAGTGTCTACACAATCATCCTTTCCATCTGCTTTTTTTTTTTTTTTTTTTAGATTAGCCTGTTAAATAACATGTGAAACCACTTAAGGTCATGACAAATTATTTTCAAAATGTCTCTCTACTGAATAAAAATTGAGAAAAAACACTCCTGAGAAAGTCTGCCAGTGGCAAGTTTCTGATTCAGTCCATATGTAGAGGTGAGATGTGGATTGGAGGAAACACACATCAAGGTGCCAGTAGCATCAGAACAGGCAGGAGGATGAGCAGGGGGGAGGACACCAATCCGGGAGAGAATCCAAAAATGCTACAGCAGGAAGAAATTAATGGATTAAATAAAATAGTATTAGTACTTACAACTCAAAGAACTAATGTAGCTTTGCTGGTCTGTGCGACAAAAGCGCAAAAATCTTAATTTAAACATCACCTATATATATCTTGAGACAGATTAAGTGACAAATCATTAGGTGTGAAAAATGTGCAGCTATATATGAGCACCTGTTGTCGTCCTCTGTTGTTGTTTGAGGTGGGCGGGTGGTGGTCAGGGGCCTGCAGAAGGCATAGCATCGTTTGAATGGTATATTCAGTTTTCATCAAGTGTTGATGTGAAAAATGAGATATATTGTTTTTTTACTGCTGAAAAATGTATCCCAACGCTAATAACAAAAACATTGTCCTACCGTGAGCCACATGGGCCTACATCCATCACTTTAGGAGGATGTGTAATCTTCATTGGTGGCCGTTTGGCACATGGAAGAGCGCTGGCGTTAGCAAGAATGGAGATATCTAAGGAGGAGAGGGAAGTTACTGTAAGATAATGTCAGACTGTAAAGCTTCCAGTCAGGTGTAAAAGTCATTTAAAAGCTACAAATCAACTTTTATTCTTGGAAAAACCCCAAGCGGAATCAGTCATAGAATCAAAGCTGGCAGTGAAGACATCTTTTGTCTGCCTACCTTGGAAGCTGAAGAGCAAAACAAGGCTCCCTCCCTTGAGGAAGTCTCTGGACTTCATGTCCTCCAGTACTCCAAAGTACCTTCTTCCAAACAGAGGGCCGGCAAAGTAAGTCTGATTATTCTCATCGACATATTCGGTTCCAGTGGTACGAGGGTTATCCCAAAGATAGTCACCTGTTTACAGAAGGTATATAGAACATAAAAAGTAAATAACCTCAAAGGAAATACTGTAATATAGGCTAAGTTATGTTTTTAATAACTAATCTCTATTTTATCTGTATTAAAGATTTAGTAGTACATTTTTTGGTATTCTTAGAATTTCTGTTTAAGTGGTGACTTTCTTTAAGATTTCATGCATTTTTGGAGCATTTCATCCAGCTTTTCTGAAGCTCACCATCAGCAGCGATCTCAGTTGGATCAGTGGCGATGCTCATTTGCTTGGACATCTGCAGTTGGATGTTGGGGTTCTGATCCAGCATTACAAAGGTCGCCTGCCTCCATGGGCAAGGCCACTCCAGCTGGTCATCATAGTCACCAGACACCAGGCTCACAAACATCCCAAAATAACTTCCGTAAAACTCTATCGCCACCTGGTAGGCGTACCCGCCTGCGGAGTACTGGCGTGGGCTGAACAAATTACTTCCGTACGCACTATTGGTCAGACGTTCCTCAAAGTCATTAATCTGCCAGGTCAGATGTGGACACTCGGTCTCAGATAGGTTGATGTCATCGATCGAGAAGCCTCCTGAAGAGTCTCCTGCTCCTTTACGAACCTCAAACTCCACCTGGAAGTGCGTGGCGGCATCCAGGGGAACATGGTGGAGCTGCCAATGAGATGTTGGCGGACCTGGAGGGAGGATCTTAGCAATTATAATATGTGCTGTGACTGTGATGACTACATTCAATTATTTGAATGACACACGGTGCACTAGATCAGATACAGCCTGAATGCAAACTATGATAAATCACAATAAAAGAGTCTCCTCAGAGTCTAAATACCATTCAGAGCAGATGATAGCAGATAATCGTGCAACATGACATTTACCAGTGATCTGTCCCATGAGGCGTAGCTGTCCTCTAGAGTCCGTCTCGTCCTTGAACTCTCTGATCCAGATGTTGAGCTGGTCTGACTCGCTGCCGCTGTGGAAGTAGTAGAACTGGAGACACTGGACGTGACACTCCCTGCTGGGGTTCATCCTCTTAGTCTCCAGCCAGGCGGAGTCTCCCTCCTGACCGGATTCTGTGCTGGCATGCATGAAGTAACCTGCATCTTGAAATAGAATGGCATAGACTAGTGTTATTGTATTGGGGCGGATTGGACTGTGTCCGTCTGTCTGACCGTGAGATCTCAAACACCACTAGTTCAATTTTTTTTAATGAAACTTGACTTGAAGGAATGACGCATTTTGGCACTGTGTTCCAGCATTTAAAAAATTCCACTAACTGACCTAATTTGGGCGCTATGATTACAGGTCAGATTTTTAAATTCAAATATGATATATATTTCAGACCATTGTCCGATTTTTGACTAAACTTGGAGGGATGATGTATTTCTGCACTGGGTTCTGGCATTAAAAACATTACTTATACTATTTGCCCTGATGGGGCGCTACAATTGAAATTTCTAACTTTGAGAGGCCTTAACTTGCTACACACATCCAGCAATCCTTACAAATTACACCGATTGGCCTAATTGGGGCGCTTCAATTAAAGTTCAAAATTTTTAACTCAAATGCGAAATCTGCTGGTTCAATTTTGATGAAACTTGGAGGGAGGGATGATGCATTTTGGCACTGTGTTCTGGCATTTAAAAATATATACTGATTGGCATGATGTGGATGCTATAAATAACTGCCAAAATGTCAACTGTTACACCTCCAGTCCAACTTTGGTGAAACTTGAAGGGATGATGCATCTTGTGACTTATTGGCCCAAGAGGTTCCTGCATCATTTGTGCGGGGCGGCTTATTCAGTTTGGATTGTTTATATGAAAGTTTACTGAGCACAACAGACTATATTCTGTTTAATTTGAATTGCCAAAGGTATTGGGCACATACCTTGATGTGGTGCTGCTGTGGCATTAACTGCAGAGAAAAGAGAGAATTAATAGTTGTCATCAAAGAAAGTGGATGCCAATAATTTTAGAACAATCATGCAAGTCTTTTGAGTGATATGCATTTAGAGGAAGTGAAAAAATAATTGTAAAATTCTCTTTGGAGAAAAAACTTTATGAATTATAGGATCAAAGTCAGTTTCATTTTGAAATCTTACCATTTTCAGGCCTGGCACTAGGTAGGCTGGTGTGGTCAGTGCTAGGACCCCCAACAACATGCGTTACCCTTTCCCAGTCGCTCCCTCCACTCTTTGAACAGCGTTTCATTCCACAGATGGTCTCATTGTAAAAGCCGCAGTACATCTTAAATGCAATGGTTGACTCTGTGTAGGTGTATGAAGAACACGGGATACAAGAATATTACCTGTTTTGGTCAAATAAAACCTAAACATTAAGACCTCACAACATATTTATGTGCTCTGCAGGAACAGAAAATGGGATAAATTGCACAATAGTAGTGATTGCTGGGGGATACAAATTAATGTCAGCACCCATATTCACTATATGGCCAAAAGTATGCAGACACCCCTTGTCAATCTTCCTGGAAATAGTCTCATTCGTTTATGGTAATTATACTAATACCTCAAACATAATGCTGGTAATGATTTGTTGATGTTCAAATGTTACACCTAACTCTTAATCTGCAACAACGGCTAGTGTGCAAGACACACACAAAAATGTGGGTTGGAGAATAATGCATAAAAGCTTATTCCATATACATTCTACCAGTTCCATATACCATATACAGTGGGGACTTGATAGTAGAGTCGTAGGCTTTAACATTTTGAACATACAGTATATGATGAACACAAATGATTATATTGAATATATCGGTCATCCAAAATTGCAAGTTGCCCTGGTAACCAACTGGGGTACACCATGCAGTTTGTATTGGTGAATATGAATTATTGTGTCCCATAGCCGGATACAAGATAGTCCCATCCCCAAATCTTCAGCGAGAGTCAGTCGGACTCTGATAGTCCCAATAATTACTTTCTGTGGATAACGGCACGTCATGTTCATGAACACTGATTTAACTTGGTCATAGGACTAACAGTGAATTCTTAAACTAGGTGTCATCACCCTTTAACTAATTGTGCTTTACATATATTTGCAAAAGACACCTTGAATATTCAATGGCACTTACCGCATCTGTAGAGGCGGTTCAGCTTGAGCATGTCATCGGGACTCACTTCCAGTCTTTGACCAATCACGTCCTGGAATTTTGGGTCTTTGGTGATAATGGTAGACCCATTGCCATTGCTAAATGCATTTTTGCCATAGTGCATCACTGAGTTGTAGTCGTATGCGACTCCCTGGGTGCTGCTGTATTTTTTGCTAACTTTTCCAAAATTATTCTCTTTACCTAGAGACACATAAAATCATCAATTACCTCACCACCCTAAAGTAATAATTTGTGACGGCAATGAATAAGAATATCAGAATCAGAGTCTTAATCAAACCTTCTTGGATGTTTTCGGACACAATGATTACATGATCATCTCTGTCATATCTGGACTGTTCGTGAAAGAAGCCAAGAGCATGGAGAAATTCATGTTCAACGGTGGAAATTGTATCACAATATTTTCCGATGGAGAGGACCTGTCCATTGAGAGACACTTGCCCAATGTATGAGAAACATCTAAAAAGGAAAAGGCACTCATCATAAATTTCACATTTACTCATATCACTGATAAGCCAGCAAGTTACTTTAACTAGTTTACATACTTTTAATTCAACTGTCTTGGTCAAATATTACACTACTATTTGAAAAAAATCTTGCTGGAGGTTTAATCAGGTTTAATCCCAGCAGCCACAATGTGTCATATTGTATCTTTATTGACACTAAACCTGCTCATTCACTGTCCGAGTCCCTTTGGGTAAGAGCATCAGCTAAATGACTAAAATGTAAATACTTTTATCTAGAGCTTACATAAACAACATAGGGCTCCTTGAATGATGGAATATGCAATAGGAGATTTTAAATGTCATGTGCATGGTGTGCATGATGAAATTTCATTCACAAATGTATGCAAACCAGTATAAGCAAAGCAATGCAAAACAACAACAACAGCAACAAAAAATATTGTTATCACAGTTATAAGCTATTGGTGGGACAATACGTACCCGCCTAACTTCTGGACAGAAATGTAATAGTCCTCAGAGTCCCTGGGTTTGAAGTCAATGCATGACTTCAGTCTGAAATGGTCAAAGGCTCTCAGGATGACTCCTCTAGCATTCATCTCTTCAGTATGAGTTCATTGGTGATGCCAAGGTTGTGTTAAAGAGATGAATGGTCCATGCAATGATAAAATAAAAGGAATGTGAGACAATGAAATGGATGGATGAGGTTCATGTCCCTGGTAGTGATCAAACAAGTGCGCTGGTGCTTTCTAGTAGGGATGGGACGATATAGTTAAATTCAATATATCGCAATACAATAATGTGACAATACTTATCGTGGGGCAGAAAAAAGAATCGCTATATCAGCTCCATTTTATTCTGCTGTAGAAATCACAATTGAGACGGCTCGCCCATCACAATTTCACAAGCTCTCCATCAAAATTATATTATTTGCACTTTGTAATGACATTTTTATATTATTGTTTACATGTTTACATTCTAGCAAGCCAATGCCATTGATAGAACATTTCTGAGTTATTTTTCTCACAAATTTCTGACTTTAATCTTCTGTTTTTTTTTCTCAGAGTATTACACCCCTCCCCCTGGCTGTGGTAAAAAAAAAAACAACAACCCGATAATGGCCCAAATATTTTCGTAAGTGTGCAAAGAGTTGGCCTGCAGCAAGAACTTGCAGGACAGGTGAGTCTTGAGGACTGGGTTGAGAAACACTATACAGGACATACCGTAATTCAGTGCGCATTGCAAAAACACACAAAGCATAACTCACAGAGCCGACTTTTATAGAGCTGCTCCACCTGAGCATCTAATAATGATGTGCTGAGTCACTGTGCAGACAAAATTTACCAAGGTCGTTTTCCAAGACATATGGGACTGGGGATGTCCATAGTTGACTCTCATAAATAATGGTGCTCCTTTGGGTGCCCTTCAAGAATATATAAGAAATGTAAGTCCACACATACATCAGTTTTATATTTTAATGATTTACCTATACACAATGTTAAACTTACCACCATAATATCACCGTCATATAACTTTGGATCTGTAATACAAAGCAGAGAAAAGTGAATATGTTTCCAAGGAAATCCGTACAAGCATTTAATGGCACATGATGTGACTGATGAAGCCTCCACACACTGCTCTCTTTCAAATCCCATTTTGTTTAACTTTACCCTTGTTTATTTCAGTTATGTCCTTCTCGTCACCAATTTCTGGAAAAAAAAGAGAGAGGAAATGCAGCTTTGTGAACTTGCAGATGAAGTAACTAGATGGATAGATGCTTGCCTTGCACTGAGCTATGAAGTCAAACCAGCTAAAATGAAGAAAAGCTTACCCTTTTTCCTTCGTTCAGGCTGTTAGAAAAACACATCATATCATATCAACATATGTTTTGAGCCATAACACAAATGAGGGTTCTTAGAAAACACTAATCAAATCATTATCAATTTAATTCTCAAAAGAAAAATTACAGGACTTTTGTACCATTTTCTCTTATTATCAGGAGACGCTGATTCTTATTCATTTTAAAAAACACATTTTGATTAAAATTAGATAAAATAAAATAGATAATGAATTTACAGAAGGTACAACAAAAAAGTAACTCTTACCATGGAGAATGTTGATGAGACTGCCAAGCTCACCACAAGGAGAACATAGGTATTCATCCTCTTTACAGTATGTCTTGGGCCAGACTTACTTTGTACAACAGAGGCTATGTAAAAAAAAATAAAAAAATAAAAAAAGGAAGATCCACACATATATTATTATTGAAATGTATTTTGTTGAATATCATAGTATCTTCATTTGATAATATTCATAACAAATCAAATTAAGCCACTATAATATCCAACAAAATGCATTTGATTTGTTCAAAACAAATTAGGAATATCACAACACAAACTTCAAATCATCAATTTATTAATTACGAAAGTGCTTTCCATAAAATCTGTATTTATGTAGGTAAGAGGACAGAAAATGTTATCTTATTGATAATGTTTACCTTCTGCCAGCCTGTTGGTTGAGTGTGTCTCTTCCTCGACTGAACCCAAGAAGCTTTGAAGTGCTGTATATGGAGGAAAGCGTTCAACGTGCGGGCAAGTTCGCTCTCTTCAGAAAATCCAAACAGGTTTTACATCACGTTCTAGAGTGTAATTTTACAGATATTTTTGGTGCTCTCTACCCTGAATATTTCTGCCTTTGTCCCCTTGAAGTTACAAAATGATTGCTTGGCTTCAAGTAGATAGTTAAGACAGAAACCTCAATCATCGCATGCTTTGTCTGTCTGCATTATTATCAGCTGATCATCAAGTGGCTGTGAAACGTCAACAACTTATCAGTGGAAAATCCCTTGGTCCAAAGCTAAAATATTCAGCCATGTTATTATTAAGTTAAATACAAATACAGTTTAAGTTCTGACAGAGTTAAACACAGCAGTCAAATGAATTATACCAATGATGCTAAAAATGTATTGTGTTGTGTTCATTTTTATCTTTTGATTTGATCATTAGTTGGTCATGACGCATCTCTTTTAATTTGACAGTAAATGAAACTTATTGTACTCTATGTCATGCAAAAGACAAAGGCAAAGTGTCATGTAATGCATAAAAAGTCAGATGATTGATGTCAAAATGGAAACTATTCATATTTTCAGGGTCTGCTGACCACAAACCTGTTTTCTGTTTTCTGCAGCTGAATAGGATCTGTCATCTGTTGTGACACTAGCTGCTGCAAACTATTTTTTGCAGATAAAGAGCTAAAGCTGTCATTATGTTCCTGTACAGAATCTCCGGCGCCTTACACGTGTCCTGACCCTCTGAGGTGCGGCACATTTTCTTCATTTACTGAAATCCAACCCATTTAACTGCTATAAACCACCCATTATGTTTCAGTGACATTGTATGCTAGTTTGTGCAATTAGATATTTATGCTGTGAGGCTAGATATTTGATATAGTCATCATTTGTTTACACAAAATAATAGCACAATCCTATTATTTTGTGTAAACAAATGATGACTATATCAAATTTGTGAATAAGTTTGATTAAGATGAAATTATGACATTCAGCCAGACTTCATTCATATTGACTTTTTAAACACTATCTTTCTTGTTGTAAAGCACTTTGTAACTAAGTTTTGAAAAGTGCCATATAAATAAAGTTAAGTTTAATATTATTGTCCATTGTGTGGTAGGGTGCAGCATAGTCTGACCTGGAGCCACCTGCTAATGGAAAATGTTTCAGCGAAGCAGCCCAATTATAACATGATTTAATATGAATAGTTTCATGCCAAAATAAGATATCAATGTGACACCTGACAAAATGCAGTCATAAAAGTATTATAGAAGTTACTAACAATCTGAAGACCTTTACTTACAATATAACAACATAGTAGGACATGTGAGTAAATGTATTTTTGGAAATATCAAATCCTGTGTATTGCCAAATGAAATGTATAGATAGTGAGTTACCTTCCATTTAGGTAGAAGAGATAATGCAAAAACAAATATGCAGGTACCAAGGTACCACTTAGCTTTCATTTTTTTCTCACATTTTAATATGCATTCAATCTATTCTAAGTCTCTATTAAGGAGAAACATCTCCTCATCATGCTTTTCTTATTTGTCTCAAGCACTTCTTACAGTTAATGCAGGTGTTTATTCTCATGTGCATCTCTTTATTGCTCTTAAGGGGGGTTTAGGAGAAAGCATTCAGATATAATTGATCCTATATTAATACAATATTGAGATATGCTATAGTTCTTCAGAGATAAACAAAAGGTGATGTTAAGCAAAGGATCTTTCTTCTGAGAAGTCAACATAGTAGCTCTTTCCAGTCTGATACATTCAAATTGACTCTGGCGTTTTGTTAACACTTGCTCAGCCACACAAAATAACAAAGACGAGCACATGCAAGGCTTTGTGTAGGTGTACTGGAGTCACTGGAGGCGGAAAGCATTCTCATAACAAGCAAACAACAAACTATTGCACAACAAAATGGTTGTCAGCAGAAGTCAAATTAGTGTGTGAACTTGTGCCTTGAATCGTGCAACAGATTTTACCAGAAGGCAAACATGCTGTGCCTCAATGAAGACGAAAAGTGAGTCTAACTACAAAATCATGTCACATGAAAAACACAATCAATGGAATGAAATGAAATGAAATGAAAAACTCTGGTTTATGTCTCTGAGAACATTCCCCATAAAAAGCTGCAACTACAACACATGCTACTTCCACAGCTCTACTGGCATTGCTGTAAACACCAATATTATTTACTATTTCACTGGCACCAGTTGGGAACTTATTGCACACTTCACACACTGTAAGCAAACATCACACACACAAATCACATAAGATCTGAAAGCTCTAACTATTAGCAGGTGATTATGATCCACTGATGCCATTTTCAACATCCACCCATTCTTGTAGCAATTGAACAGGTAGCAGACGAGCAGGAGACACAAAGAAGTTATGGAGTGCAGTCCTGATGATAACCGAGGGATGGAAGGATCACCAAAAATTCCTACGACAAAGTAACAAATACATTAAAAGGTAGCACTGCAAAACACATTCAGAGCAATTCCACAACATGAGGAGAGTTAAACTTACCGTGATGGGTTAATTGGCACCGCCTCAGGCCAAAACACAGAGGCGTCTACGTGACCCAGCTTTTGCGCCCAACCTAAAGTATCAGAAACTTAATGAATGTGGCTTTAAGCGTTACACATAAAAGGTGATACAACCAGCCTCACTGAATTAAGATTTTCGATTTATATCATAAAGAATCATAATATTATCAATACACTGTAGCTCAGCACATAGCAGTTCATTTCAAAAGCTCTTAGGACTTACTGTTTAGCACATGGGCCTTTGTCGCGGTTGTTTGGATGTGCAGTAGAGTTGGTTGGTAGAAATTTTGGACATGGTAGAAAGTTTTTATGCTGCAGACTGGAGATATCTAGTGATAATTTGCATGCAGGAGGAAGAGGCAGTTAGGGAAGCCAGGAGATTAGAACAGTTGATTTTCTAGTTCAAGAAAACAGCTTTCCCAACTACTTAGCTGAGAAACCAAGAATTAAAACTAGCAGATGTAAAATTTCACCTCTGTAATCATGTTTGTATTCTAACAATATTAGCTGAAAGCTGCAGTATCAGATTTCCCTCTATACTGTCAAATATCCACTCACGATAATAAGTCTGAGTAGGTTTAGCTAACACACCTTGCAGTGCGAAAAGGAAGATAGCAGTGTCCCCCTTCAGGAAGTCTCTGCTCCTCAGATTCGTCAGGGAGAGGAATGATTTGGTGCCAGTGGCAGAGTTCACATTTAAAGACTCTCCATTGATAGTGCTGCGTTTTCCAACTTTACGTGGGTTGTCAAAGTGAGCTGCAGAAAAAACAGAAAATAAATCTCTTACAGATAACGTCAGTGGCGACAATATTACACATGGTCAAAATGATAACGTGCCTCGGGGATTATTACATCAAACAGAACAGACCACTGAAATATCTTTAAAAATAGACTCACCAACTGTTGGGTCAGTGGTGACAGTGATCTGTTTGGACATCTGTTGCTGAATGTGGGGGTTCTGGTCCAGCATTGTAACGGTCACCTGCCTCCACGGGCAAGGCCACTCCAGCCTCGCATCATATTCGCCCGATACCAAACGAACATAAAGTCCGAAGAAAGTTTCTCGGAGTGCAATCATCACCTGGAAGGCGTAACCCTCCGGGGAATACATCCGAGGGCTGGTCAGAAATGTGTTGTAGTCACTGGTGGTCAAAAGCTTCTCAAAGCCCTTAATTTTCCAGAGGCGATGTGGACACTCGGTCTCAGACAGGTTGATGTCATCGATGGAAAAGCCTCCTGAAGAGCTTCCCGCTCCCTTACGAATCTCGAACTCCACCTGGAAGGCCTTGGCGGCATTCAGGGGAACATGGTGGAGCTGCCAATCAAACGTTGGTGGACCTAGAGGGTAGAGTAATGTTTTTACATGTTGTTGCTCATGTTGTTTGCATGTTGTGTATGCATTATAGCAGCCATTTCCTCACCAGTGATCTGTCCCATGAGGCGCAGCTTTCCAGTACAGTCCCTCTCGTCCTTGAACTCTCTGATCCAGATGTTGAGCTGGTCTGACCGGCTCCCACTGTGGAAGTAGTAGAACTGGAGACACTGGACATGACACTCCCTGCTGGGGTTCATCCTCTTAGTCTCCAGCCAGGCCGAGTCTCCCTCCTGACCGGATGCTGTGCTAGCATGCATGAAGTAACCTGGGGAAAGTTTCAGTTTGACCGTTTTCAACCAGTGTCTGGCAGAAACTTCTTATTTATTCTACTTACATCAGTGTTTAATACTCAAGAGCTTCATAATTTCTAGTTTCTTACAACGGGACAGGGAAAGATCGTCATGAAATACCATTCTGGGTGACAAATTGTACTAGTGGTTATGCAGAATCCGGGTGTTACCTGCTGCCTTGCCCAGGCTGGTGTGATCAGTGTGAGGACCTCCAACAGCAGCGCTCATTCTCCTCCAACCTCCTACCAAACTTTTTGCACAGCGACTCATTCCACACACATTCTTACTGGAAAAGTCACAATGCTCCATAAATGAAATAGATGCACCTGTGGGCATGTAGCAAAATAATTGACAACATAATGATGCACAGTTCAGTTCAGTTACTATCACATTTCAGAAATTAAGAAGGGCAGCACTCTCACTATCTTGCAATCTGTCACCCCTTACCGCAATTATAAAGGTGATTCAACTTGAGGACATCAATGGAGCTCATTTCCATACGCTGGCCAATCACATTCTGGTATTCTGGTAGCTTAGTCATAATGGTAAATCCCGAGTTTTTGGAGAAGGTATTTTTGCCATAGTGCATCACTGATGCATAGTCGTACGGAGCATTAAATGTTGTTGCTGCACTTGGGGATAATTTCTTAAAATTTGCCTTGTGGTCTGTAGACAAGATGTGCACATAACATAATTATGTTATAATCAGTGTCATGGAACAAAAGTTTTCATATTACCTCATATTTAGTTTATCGGATAATACTTTATGCATCCTATAACAATACACTGTAAAAATTTTTTTTTTTTTTTTTTGTTGCTTGTTATGTACTGTAGTGTAGTGATGGTTTTAAATATAGCCTAAGAAAAAGATAACATCAAGAAACTTTTCAATGGATGAGGAAGTGATTATCAAACCATCTGCAATGTTTTCCCAGACAATGGTCACATGATCATCTCTGTCATATCTCGACTGCTCATGCCAGAAGCCCAAAGCGTGGAGAAGCTCATGCTCTACTGTGCCGAGGCGATTACATCGATTACCAATGGAAACTACTTGGCCGCCTTTAACAAGCTTTGAAACATAAGAGGAACACCTACAGGGGGGAGGAGAGGGGGACAGAATAAATCAACTGAGCTAAGAAGAAGCCAGTCCGTACTATGGTGGAAAGCATGCGTTATGTTTGGGGAAGAAAAGCAGAATTACCCTTGGCTCTTTCTGACTGAAATGTAGTATTCCTCAGAGTCTCTGGGCTTGAAGTCGATGCATGACTTCAACCTGAAATGTTCAAAGGCCTGCAGAATGACTCCTTTAGCATCCATATCTGTGCTCATAGAGAATATAGGAGGGAATGATTAGCATTTCCATACATCGAACCCATGAGTTGGTTGCTCACTGTAGGTTGTTACCTGCTTGATCCATGCATTCATTTATAAACAATGATCAAGAGAAAAGGTTAATTGACCACCACTCACTAAGACTGTCTTCGATTACATAAGGAACAGGAAGGTCCCACAGGTGTCTTCTATCCAAAAGGACATTCCTGGCAACCCTTGTCCTCATCTTAATCTGGTCGAGGGAAGTAAATGCATCAGATTAAGAGAAAAAAACACAACAACCTGATATCCAGCAAATAATATAACAGTGATGCTACCAAGTGATGCTCAATGCTTACTGGTATAATGTCACCCTCAAGTAAATTCAGATCTAGAAGGTAAACAGAAAGACATTTGATAGTTACTGATGTGTTAAAGATAGTGGTATCCCATTTAAGATGTAATTGTGAACGTCATGATCTGCTTGTTCATCTTCGGTAATGCCTCTCAATTGCGTTGTATATCTGTATGACAAACTCTGCTTTATTGTTTCTGCACTGTTTCAAAGGAGGCAGTGAATAGGAACTAATTAAAATGCTTAAATTCAGTGGAATTCCCCTTTACTGTTAATCACAGTTATAATCTCTACTCAAACTTACCTTTGTTTATTTCATTTATGTCCAAGTCGTCATCATCGATTTCTTAAAAATGAAACACAGATTACAATTTGAGATTTTACACTGAAACACAAATAGTTTTCAGAAGCTTACATATATATGCATATTGGTTATTCAATGTATACAAAAACACTTCTGGAGATTCAAATTCAAACATCTGTGAGATGACCTATTGCACTCCAGCCTCTCATGGCTCACCATTGAGCAAAGGATTTCCTTAAGCATGGCCACATTTTTCAGCTGCACCATTAACTCAAAGATGCCAACATTTTTATTCGACCAAATAGTTTACTGCAATAACATACATAACCACAACACCAGATTTGCTGGTAACATATTGTGGTACCCAGCCTAAGGACTAACTTGTTAAAAAAAACTGTCATTTACAGAGCCATAACAAACTGGAATAATTTACCTTTTAATATCCGTCTAATAAAAAATAAATCATCCTTCAAAAAGATTATGCAGAGGCATTTATTAGCATGCAGATGACAGACTGAATAGTAAGAGGTACAACCCTGTACCAGTTTTCAATATTCGTGTTCCGCTTCATATGGGTTGTATAATTCTCATTCTTTTTAAATATTATCTATATATTGATTTTTAATTAGTATTCTACCTAAATGTACATTCAGTGTTGACTGGCTTTGAATTGTATATGAATGTATTTTCTTTTTTATTTCATATCAATGTAAGCTTTGCATTTTTTTATATTAATGTATATTGATGTCATTTAGTGTATATTCATGTAATTTAATGTTTATCATGTAATGTGTTATGTACAGTATGTCAGGTGTGGACCCCAGGAAGATTAGCTGATTGCCATGGCATCAGCTAATGGGGATCCTTTAAATAAACAAATAAACCTATTTATAACCCTCCAAACACATATTCAGCAAATTCCTCTACTATCTAAGGTTTCTACTGTATATAAACAGTCACCAAGATTATACCATGCAAAGAAATGACAACAGATCATTTGTAATAGTGATTATTTAATGAGAATATCTAGGCTATATATATATATATTTTATCTTCCTTTAGTGAAGCAAAAATAATATCTCACCTGTTAACAATGGCTGGAGTGACTGAATATGAACAGGGAGTAAATTGAAAAATAAAAGTAAGAATAGCATCGTTTTCATATGGTTCTATTCTTCCTCTAATACTTATTAAATGCATTGTCAAGGTTTATCCTGTCACAGAATAAACATCAAACTTCAAATTTCGTTGTTTTTCATGTTTTTACTTGAACGTAAAGCTTACATAATGTTTTATAGGTGGAGCATTTTTCATGACCCTATTAGTCCCATGAACGTCAGTCAAACCCATGTTAAAATAATACAGAAAAAAAATCATATTCATCAAGCAGAAAATAAGGCTGTTTTTTCTAAATTCCTGAAAAGTTGACCTTTGAAGACAAAATATTTTGATCTGACAGCAACATTATGCTCTTACCTTAGACAGGTGAATAATGCTCACCACAAGAATAAAATAATTATACATTATTGTCCGCAAAATGGTACAAGTTGTCAGGTAATATATGGACAACTGGATGAAGTCATTACAAACTAACGTTAAGATCAACACACGTGAAAATCTCACAAATAAAAATCTTCAACTCTTGAGTGTGCAATTAGATTCCTCTGCCTGATTTTGCTCAGGTTTTTGTGCTGCGTGTCCGATTCATGACCCATCTCAAACGATTCTTTAAATTTCTTCTAGAATCGAGAGCATCAGAAAACCTCCAAACCACCAAACTCCAGCACCACCAAATGTGTCTGTAAGTCCTAGGCAAGTCAATAGAAGTCAATATGTATGAGATATCAAACTTGATCCTCCACAAACATGAACTGCAAAAACCCACTAACATCTCCCCCTCTAGGCCTACTATTTTGCACTGACAAATATTATTCCTTTATTGCTCCAAGCAAATCAGAGAACTGTGTGTGCAGGTGAGAAAGACCCCATTGACACTATTGGACAATAAAAAACAGTGCTGAAGATTCAAAATGCCTTTTATTGGCCAATTATGCGTAGCAGTTGTTGCACAACTTATCAAAAGGAAGGAATTCATGCATATTTGTTCACCTTCATTCTCATTTATATGCCACTTTTGGACTAAAATGTTAACTTCCTTTGAGAGTGTTTGCAGACCTCAGGGTGAGAAGAGGCCTCTTATCCTTGTGTACATCTGCAGAACAAACACAAGTCCCTCAACTGGTTCGTCTAGTTTTTGTGACAGCAGCGTTAAATGTTGTGGTTTAACTCATACTTCACATTCTATTGTGCTCACCTGCATGGTGACAAATTAGTCAGCAGGTACAGAACAATTATAGTCCGTGACAAGACAGGCTTCATTAACTTAGAAGATAACTTCGCTGAAAGCACCAACGGGAGTGTCAGTGAGCTATATCAACAGAAGCACTTAAACCTGCAGAAAGACACAACTTCTCAGACAAAAAACTTAACCTTGCTTCCCAGGAGGTTCAATTTCAGGAATTTTGCTCTTGCAGTGTGACATAAGAACATCAGTTTGGCTGTACTGAAATATGTGTTGTGGAATTTCTATGATGATATTTGTAGAAGAGACAGAGGGTGCATATTAACAATATATATATATACAGTATATCGCTATGGTCTAGCTCTAGTGAAAATCCTCTTGTTGGATTCTGTGTTCAGTACATGAAGGAATCAAGATGAGAGTTGTAGGAAACCACTGACACTGAGAACATCTCTTGAGTGTTTACAGTAAAATTATATCCCATTCTCTGTCTGCAGTACAGAGTTTCCACTTTCAGAAGGTTGTGGGCATGGCTGCTGCCATTAGAGCCACTGAGACTGTCAGCATAGAAGCCACGGTTCCTGTGGATAGACTGGGAAAACAAGGTCAGAAGTAGTAATCATTAATGGTGATAATGGTAAAATTATATTACAGTACTATATGATATAAAGGCAGTTGGATAAGGACAATAAAGAAAAAAATGTGGCTAGGAACCCTTTTATAGCTAGCTGCTAGCTACTAATGTGTTTGCTAGTGAGGTCCAACCTATGGGTCCGACATAATAAACAGCTGATTGAGAGTGTTTGATACTGTGCCTTGTGTCTTGCCAAAATAGCTGTTGGTTACTTAAAGTGCGTAGGTTCAGATGTACCATACAACAACATTATGCGACAGAGGAACAAACACACACTGATTTGTTCGGGAATAAGAAAGCCTCAAAAAAGTAAATCACAGTGATAGCAAAATTAGTTATTTAGTAAAATGGTGCAAAATCATGCTCAAAAAAATGAAAAATAGTGAAGAATAATGACAGCAGATGTTTCATCTTCAGTGCAAAGATCATATCGTACAAATTCTTTTTGTTATATTTCAGTTTCCCAATTTCCTTTTTTGCGGCTTTTTTATTCCCTAGCAAATCAGTGTGCATGTCCCTCTGTCCAGCTTAATAAACACCCATGGGTGCCAACATACAACATGGTTTGTCTTCTGTTATCCATAATTAGCCTCACGTGATTCGAGATGAGATACAAGACAAACATACCTGACTGCAAATGATGTGGTGGCTGTTGTATTGTTGTCCTTCCTGGCAGAGGAGGGAGACAGTATTAATAGGGGTTTTCTTTGTCACTGGGTGTTTTTCCACACAACAGCATGCACTCTACTGTGTCCTGGCATATGGGAGTCTTTCAACCTAGTCATTCAGAGATTTTTTGTGTATCTTATCGTTATTTATCCGTTAGGTGCATCTCTTACAGTTGGTTTAGGCAAGCTCCTCTGTCATCTGTGTGCATCAGTGTCACATGACTCAAGTTAGTCCACAGGTGAGGCTTAGGAAGGACTGAGCCGTTCAGGCGCAGACTCGACAAATCTGAAAATCAAAATAGCAGTGAGGGTTGAATAGATGGAAATTGGAAAGTGTTATTTTGCACAGATGCATTTACAAAAGTTAGTATGATGAACATAAATCTTGCTCTAAGGTCATGGCACAGTCAAAGCCTCCTGCTGTTGGCTCAAACACCTTATATCTACTACTGATGTTATGAACCCACTTACCCTCCGGTTTACATGGACAATCTGTCATTAGAAAGTTGCTGATTAATAGAAGCGGACTAGAGTGACCTTAACTGGTGATGGTTTAACTATACTTTACATCCAGACACCCTGTAAGTCAATATAAAACTCCCATATTACAGTAAGAGTACTTCACACACCTGAAATATCTTGGGACACATTGACAGATCGGGATGGATATTAACACAAAGAGAAGAGGAAAAATGATGTTTTATTGGCTATTGTAACACCTACCATCAAAGTTGAGAAGAAAGAAGACATCGCCTCCTTTTATGAAGTTTCCTGACCAGAATGCATCAAGGGACAAGAAGCGCCGGTAGCCAAGGTTTGGGCCAGCATAGAATGAGTCTCCGTTGGACGTGTTTACAAGACGCCCCACCTTCCTTGGGTTATCCCAGTAGAGAAATGTCTCCCCATTATCTTGTAGTAATAATGACAATTGGTTGAGGAGTGAAAAACACCATACAAAAGCAAAATTTACTTCAAATGATCACACATACATATCCAGTACATTTCTTGAGGCATTTTCAGTGCTTTTCAACATTTTTGTCTTCATCATCCACTCACTAACCTCCAGTGAACGTTCTCTCTGAATCGGTTGTGATACTGAACTGCTTGGACATGCGCTGCTGGATACGGTGGCTCTGGTCCAGTAGCAGGACAGTCACCTGTCTCCGAGCGCACGGCCACTGGAGCTGGTCGTCGTAGTCGGTGGACACCAGGCGGAAGAAGACCCCTAAGCGGTCGGAGTAGAGTTGCAACAGCAGCTGGAGTCCGTAGCTCTGTCTGGTTAGGAACCTTGGGCTCACTAAGCTTGCACCAACACTGCTGTTCGTCAGAAACTTGTCAAAGTTGGGGATGTGCCAGACGTGATGTGGACACTCGGTCTCAGACAGGTTGATGTCATCAATGGAAAAGCCTCCCGAAGAGCTTCCTGCTCCTTTACGAACCTCAAACTCCACCTGGAAGGGCTTGGTGGCGTTCAGAGGAACATGGCGGAGCTTCCAGAAAGACTCTGCTGGACCTGGCACATGACAAAGCATAATACACACTCTGATCACATGTTGTTTCTGTTATTACTCCTCTATAGTGTTAGTGCACATGCAAAATCTTCCTTTCATTTGTAGGGTTTCAATCCAAAATTCTATGTTTAAAAATATACAACACAATATAATATTAAAATATAATATACGTACTGTATATAAAAATGTTATGCTCATAAATATTATTTTGTTCACACAGTACACAGAAAATTTTCTGGTGTTGGTGATTGTTGATATTTTAGTGATAATTATTTGGAGTTGACAAGTATTGGAAAGTTGTCCACTCCTGGAGCTGATATTGCTGTGCGGCGACTGTTCAAAACTATTTAAAATTGTTAATAACTCTGATGGTGTGGGCTTATATAACCACTGGCATAGTGTTGATTATTAACACTCACTGAGCTAAATTAACACAACACGATTTTGCTGTGCTAGGTGTCACAGTTTTCAAATGGTGGATATCTGTGTTTTGGAATGAAACTATTCACTGTGTATCATTTTTGTGACCACGAAAGCAGATAGATTCTGTACAGATGCATACAGATATACTGTAAATCTGACAATCACCTGTGATCTGGTCCATCAGACGGATCTTTCCCTGTGTGTTTCCCTCATCTACATACTCTCTGATCCAGATGTTGAGCTGGTCTTGGCCGCCTCCACTGTGATAATAGAAAAACTGGAGGCACTGAAACTGTCTCTGTGGATTCATTCTCCTGCTCTGCATTTTGGCTCCATCCCCGACTTCTCCAGAAACTGTGCTGTAGTGCATGAAGAAGCCTCCACCTGTAAGAGGCATGAAATCCAGGCCCAGTTTCTTAGCACTAAAGTGATCTTCATGCTACTGGCTTTTAACAGAACAAACACAATCTTAGTGCAAAAATGACTTTGGAAACCTAGCCCACATTGGTAAAAAACAGTATAGTTATACATTTACAGCGTCTCTAAACTTGATACTTAATAGCTTTTTAGAACAGAGCAGACTCACCAGTTTGATTGGTGGAAGTATCATTAGCAAGAGTAGATGCCGTCTGAGTTTCTGTGACAACAATGACAACACAACAGCGTAACATTTAGAAAATGCAGCAACTGATTAGTATTCTCATTGGTCCTTGACGAGCTGCTGCTAGAAAGCAAAATTAAGGCTATAAATAATAATGGAATAATTTTGTTTCATATTACAGTGAATGAAAAGATATAATGCAAAACAGCTGTACTTGCCATTGGAGAGAGAAGAGTTGTTTTCCAGGAGTACAGTGTCCTTGACTACAAAGGCAACAGAGAGGAAAATACATTAAGACGAAAGAGGAAGGCATAAACATCACTTTGCAGCTTTATGCTAAAATTGGATATCAAAAGATTCCAAACAAATCACAGGTAATGGTAGGTATTTCTAAATGAAGAAGACATGTTTTTCTACACGGGGCTGCAGGTTGACGTACCCCCCTGTGCTCCCAGGCTGCTGTGGTCAGACACGGGTCCGGCTGTGGAGCTGCCCACTCTCTCCCAGCTGGTGTTTCCTTTGGCACAAAGAGTCATATCGCACATCTGCTCATCCTCAAAACTGCATGACTCCAGAAAGGTGACGGCAGATGCTGAAGAGTAAAGAAACATGCGTCAACACCACATAAATATATAATACAAATTTTCCTGAATAATAATAACTTGTGTATAATGTATACACAAATAATAACACAACAAATAACATTGTACCATGAGGTCACAGTATTTTATTGATCGCTACTTACTGCAGTTATAAAGCTTTCTTAGCTTCAGAACGTCATTGGAGCTCATTTCCAGACGTTGACCAATCACATCCTGGTACTCTGGCAGATTGGTGATGATGGTGGACCCATTGCCATTAGAGAAGGCGTCTTTACCATAGTGCATCACAGACATGTAGTCATACAGAGTGCCAAGCGTGCTGGTGTAGCTAGAACTGTGCTTTAAAAAATTGTGCTCCTTCCCTGAAAAAAACAAAAAAAGTGAAAGTTTTTTGGCAAATTTGACAAGTTTGGTATTGGGGCTTTTACAGACACAGTGTATCAAAAATTAACACTTACTGGAATAAACATGATGAACTAAAATTCAAGCAAACCTTCTTCAATGTTTTCCCAGACAATGGTCACATGGTCGTCTCTGTCATATCTGGACTGTTCATGCCAGAAGCCCAGTGCATGGAGAAACTCATGCTCCACTATGGCAATGTGATCACACCACTGTCCAATAGACAGACTTTGGTTTCCCCAGCGTTGATTCCCAACATATGACCAACATCTATAGGGAGAAAGGAAAAAATCTATGAGAATAAAGAAATGAAGTTATGTAGAAAAACTGTTGGAGGAGTAAGAATAT
Organism: Centroberyx gerrardi; assembly: GCF_048128805.1. Taxonomy (NCBI): domain Eukaryota; kingdom Metazoa; phylum Chordata; class Actinopteri; order Beryciformes; family Berycidae; genus Centroberyx; species Centroberyx gerrardi. The sequence continues at coordinate 10,603,498 of NC_136008.1, read as the reverse complement.
GTAGCTATAAGTTATATTAAAATGTAGAGGTTTTTGCAGTAATGGTATTAGTATGACCATAGGAATTAGTAGAGATAGTGAAACAAACAATACATGTTGAAACATTCAAATACATGCAGGTCAAGAAAGAAAAGCCCAAACTAGCTTTATACAGATAGCCTCACCAAGTTAGATAGAAACAGTCTGCGCTGCAAAATATAACAGTGAATAACAGTACACAAAATACAGCAAATGAGATAAGGGAATTATTAATAAAAAGAAAAAACTAAAGAAAGAAAGAAAAAAGAAATACCACAAGACTATAACTAAGGAGCAGCCAGTGATTAGGTGCACTACCCATCATCTTTAATGACTAAGATGTAGTTGGGTTCGTCTTCCCAGGGTTTGAAGTCGACGCAGGTTTTCAGCCGTATTTGCTCAAAAGCCCGTAGAATAATGCCTTTGGCATTCAGGTCTGTGTTTCAAGCAGAGCAAACATGCAGAGGTATCATTTTATGTAAACAATAGTCTCTTCACAGCTGAATGAACACAGAATATCAACCATTTCTGCATCTTACCAAGGCTCTCGTCCAAAACATACGGGACAGGAATCTCCCATTTGAATTGGTCTCCTAGGATGATGTTCCTGTTTCGGCCCTGTAAAGACATACAGGACACTATGTGTAAAGTGAGGATCAAGACTTCTTATAGAACAATATAGTAGTATTATTGTTGTGTATTCTGTTTTTTTCAAGTATGCCAGTACAAAGGTTCTTACAGTCATCAACAGAATGTCTCCCTCATGTAGATCCAGATCTAAAAGTACAAAGTTTACTCTTATATTCCTCTGCAACACCAAATGGCAAAAATATAACTACATATTAATTCAGATTGCTGTATATGGCTCTTTAATACCCACCTTTGTTTATCTCATCAATGTCCAGATCTCTTTCTTCATCCCCATCTCCTTCAGCTCCTGGTAAAACAAACAGCAGGGAGTATCAGGTAGACAAAACAGAGTAGGGTAGCTGTTAGTGTATAAGTGTTAAATTTTAGTGCTTTGATTCCAAAATTATATTGTTGACTAAAATCACAGCTGAGAGGAAACATGGATCATGTACTTTAAGTTACTCAGTGATGATGAATTGAATGAAAATGAATAATGAAAAATTATGAGATTAAAATCATGTGTAGCCATGCTGTTCCAAATTATCAGACATGCTGTTTCAAATCATTATCAGCCATTATCGGTTTTATTCTCCATTCAAAAGTTACTCCCTCAGTCTACTTTATATCACCTCCAATACCTCCTACTGATGCAGTGGGCTGTGGACACATGCAGACAAATGTGAGACACATATCCGATCACAGCGGTAATGTTACAAGCATCGTTAGCAATGTGAATGAAATGCTTCATAGACAGAAACTTACCAGGGCCGATGTCTGCTGCAAAACCAAACTCGCCAGGAGAATCATACAAAAACATATTTTCTGTCCAGAAAGGGAAAACATTTTCAGAAAATCAAGGCCAGATAAAACCCACACTTTCTGCCATGGTGTGGTATTGTAATGTAATCGTAATGTAATGAGGATGATCTCCAAACACTTAACAGTTTAAGATGATTATGGCACACAGCAGTATTAGAAAGAGCTACTCTATTAGAATTTACCACTTACTGTGTACAACCATTACTGGTATGAAAGGTTATTCAATCATAGTACTGCAACTGTTGAGCGTAGCAAAACACACATACACACACACACACACACACACACACACGTTGAAACTTACATCCATGCCGGTGTGAAATACTGCACTGCAAGAGAGATGCTCCACTGAATGTCAATGCTGCCAACATGAACATAATATAAAAGCTCTGTTGACCGGTGGACATTGGACCTCCAGATGCATCATCCATCTAACTACAGATTGACAGGGAGGAAGTTACACTTTAAAAAACTTCCAGACTAAGCAAATTGTTTTCACGATTTTCAACACCATGTAGGTCAACGTATTACAGTAAAACACCCTCTGTTTGAAAGACAGCGTTGCCAAATTCATGAAAAATGAATGAATCAAATTTAAATCATGCTCAACCCTACTGCCCCAAAACTTTATTGGCCCAGCATCCATGTTATTCCCAGTTCCAAAATGACTGGACAGCACAAAATGGACAGGACAAGACAGGTAATAAGAGAGGAAGAAATGGAAAATGTTACTTTCACATAGAGTGTGTCAAGGACCACAATGGAAATAAGTCTGTTGATCTTGCTTTCTATTGTCAAACAAACTAAACTAAACTAAACTAAACTAAACGAAATAAGCATATCTGAGTCAGAATCAGCAAACAAACATGATCCTGATAAATGAACATGACACTGTCTACCGTCAACACTGAACATTTTCATTCTCCTGCAGTGTGGCTCCAGGTTTCTGCCTCCAGGGGGCAGCGGTGAGCTGAGTCAGGGAAGATATTCATCAGTCACTGACAGCCATGCAAAGATTAATTGTTCACTCAATATATGAAATGAACATAGTGTTGAATAAATAATAGTTCAAATACGTACATAAACTATTTTTTGGACTGTATGTATGTTTTATTTGAAATTTTCAAATTGCATTTATTACCATTTCTTGAAGTTTGTTCACTTCCAGAACAATATGCTTGACATGGTAGAGAGCCACATGGTGTCACTACTGTCACCTTTCTTGTTCACTCTCTACACTTCAGACTTCAGATTCAGCTGTGGGTCGTGCCACCTCCAGACCTTCTCTGATGACTCCTGTATTGGGCTGACTGGGATGCATCACTGAGGGAAATAAGTGAGGAGTAGTGTGGGAGTCTGGTGAAGAGTTTCATCCTCATTTCATCATCCAAACACATTTCTGTGCATTATCTCTATCTGTAACTGTTAGAAGACGATAACAACACACATCTGCATGTTCTGCACATATTTCTGTACATATCTTACCCCCATCTGTAAATCTGATGATCTGAATTCTTAAAATGCAAACATGCATGCCTGGACACCTTTATGTATGTCTGATAATGTGAAAAGCTAGTGATGCAGAATCCGATATCTGCTTCAGACCAGTAAATCTGTAAATAAAGACACTATATCTTCATTCATTTATTTTTTTGTATTATTCTCAATGTGGTCTATTGCTGTAATTACTTGTATCTTCACTATACTCTCTATTTGTCTTATTTTGTATTATCTGCTGCTCCGATGATCTAATTTCCCCACGGGGATCATTAAAGTTTCATCATGTTTACCATGTTTACTTTTCAAAACAAAGTGATGATGAAAATGTAACGAATTGCACCATAGGCAAAGTGTATTTACTTTGACAAAATGAAAAAATAACAGGAAATAACAACAGAGCTGTGTTTGAGCATTTATTACATATTACAGTATATTAAAAACGCAAGGAGATGAAACACAAATGAAAGCACAAGTGGCCTAACTGGAACTGAAACTGTCAGTTTTCAAATGCAAGAAAATAAACCACTTCCATTTCAGATAAGCAGACCCCCAGTTTGATGCACTTTCCACAGACTTAAAAGACAAACCTTTTGCACACTGTGGTCCTGTTCGTTTTACATCCGCTGTTCACCTGATACTGACGCCTCTGTGGTGTGTTCTTACTCCCTGGTGTACGACTGAGTGGTGTGTGTAGTAATTTGCATGGGCCTTGATGTGGTGTCTCTGGTGCGCTTAGAGGAAATAAACATATCTTCATAGACGTAAAGATATCAGATGTCTTTCTTTTCTTTCCTTATTATCTCTCTTTCCTCTAATTGCTCTGTGGGTTAAAGAACAACAACATTTAACTGTAAATATTTCAAATTAAAACAATTCACAGTAAAACCAGCACTCGACAAGTACAGCTCTACCAAGCCGGCCCTCGGTGAGACTCTCTGTCTCCTTGCAAACGGTTGTCACCCTCACTGTGTGGAAAGACAGAAGCAGCCAACCACAAAAACAAGATCATGTACAATTTCCAGTTAAACATTTCTCTCTCAGGCAACCACAGCAGTACAGTGAGTCAGCCTAAAGAAGGATTAACATGAACAATAAAATGAATAACATCTAAAATCATCGCTATTCTTTATACCCAAATCAGATTAGTTTTGGGCTATGAGCAATTCTAAATATTTTTCACTTTGTTTACTGTAATTTACACTTATCTCTACAGCAAAGTGTAATCCTGCCCTAGGGAATATAGAAAAATAGTGGAACTTTTTCACTTTTCGGTATGCACCCCTCCATAGAGCCTTAGGAACATGGAAGTATTATATTATCACTAAGCAGCAGCTGACCGCCAACATCAGGCGGGCCTGTCACCACCGGCATGCTGGCTTTCCCCCAGCTCTCAGATTAACAAACAGATATGTTTTGTTCTCCCAAGTAGAAATTTGTTTTCACATTCCTGCACATGGAAACATTAAGCAACAGTAATACAGGAATATGAAACACAATTGAGAACAGTACCAGTACAATACCAGACATTACGTCACGATGCACAGATATGAAGGCATACTGGCACTAGAAAGACAATACAAAGATAAATTTGCCAAAAGTAGTCCATGATGGGGGGGGGGGGGGGGGGGGGGGGAGTCCAATGACCTTAGTGGCTTTGTGTGTGATTTTGAGTAATTAAAATCAAAGTTGATAATTGCAAAGAGATAAAAAAAATTACTTCTTGAACATAAAAATTCACTACCCAGAAAGAAATAATATTAACTAGGTCTGCTTTTCCTATCTGCACATGAGTAGAAGCATGATTTTTTTAAACAATTTCTAAATGAATAGAACAAAACTGTGCTGATGGGTCCATGTTCATGCTGATTTTGATTTGATCATTCATGCTGTCCTTTAGAGTTATACAGCATATGGAGCCTGGTGGTTAGAGCGACCATCCCATAACTGAAAGGCCACAGGCTTAAAAAACAAAAGGTTCAATTGCAGACAGGTTCAGCCATATGGCCTGTCATACTTGAACAAGACAACTGAACCCATACTTGCTCATTCATTGCATATCACTCTGGATAAGAGTCAGCTAAATGTCTAAAATATAAAATATTTACTTGAGCCGTTACACTGCTGCACAGTTCCACCACTGAGTGGCACTGTAGTCTCTTCTATTGGAACAGTTGATACTGATGTCCCCTCCAGTCTCTAGTCTGAATAGTGTTGCATGTTGCATTGCAGTGATAAAAACACAGATCTATCCAACCTGTGAGTTTCATCAGAGACATTTTCTGCATGAGCTGAAATGTACCAGATTCCTCCTTGTTGTTCAACAACCCTGTAATTACATCTCTCACCATACCACTGGTCTGAAGCCAGTGTTTTCCACGGGAGAGAACAAGGGGAAACAAAACACACATAGCTAGAGGGGATGGGGATTTACAATGGCCCGTCAACATGAGACAGCTATCTCCTCATTTCCACAGGTACTGATGTACTTATCAACCTGAGAGCAATATAATAACCTCTTATCTACATCAAAACAAGATTGAATCTCTGTTTGTCATTACAGTGCAAAGCAAGACGCATCTTGTTCAAAGAAACTCCTGCGTCAAAAAACAACCCCCTTAAAACATTTCAAAAGCCTGTGTTATGGCACCGAGTGTGAATGGGAGAGACATCAATCTAGCCTCCAGTACTAAGAAGTAGCCGCATGGGATCAAGGCCTAACAATGCCTTTTGGCCACAGCGTGTAACAACACAGTGTGAATGGTCCCCCTTGGGTGCCCACACAAGTGCTAAGCGGGTATAAGGCAGGATGGAGAGTGTGTGATCTCAAATCTGCATTTGTTTAGTCCGTCAGAGCTTTGCAGTCAATAAAATTGCTTTGGCTTGTTTGCATCTCGAATAAAGAGGTAGCAAAGAGAGTGCTGTAAGGTGCTAGAAAGTTGAAGGAAAACAGTTATTTCCAAGTAGGAATTCATAACCTAGAAATACAGTATAGGCCGGTCTCCATTGGGGGCTATGAATGATTAGTGTGCTTGCAATTCTGAAAGAGCTGTTCATATTCACAGAATAATTGTGTGCTGTCATCGTTCCAAGTGGGCCGGTCCCTGTGGTCTTATGTTTTATGAAGAAAGCAAATCAGTCTATAACCATCTGCAATGAAAGAGGGGAAAAAACGAGCACAATCCTGCTCTCTGCTGCATGGAAAAAGCATTAGGCAGCAATGGTTGTAAGGTAGGAAAGGCAGGCAGTGCTTCCATTAAAACACACTGGGGTCAAGCTTAAAATCAGTGGTTCTTTTGAAAGGTTGGCTGGTGAGATATCTCTAGTATGGGTCTCCCACACATATTTTGTTTCTTTGCATTTTCTTGGGTCTGTCTGGTTGTTTTGAAGCAAACAGGGAACAACTGTGCATTGTGAGTGTGTGTGTGTGTGTGTGTGTGTGTGTTTGTAGTGTTGTCAGTGGACTCTGACCCTCCACGCTGGATGCTGGCATTGTAGATAGGGGGAGAAGGAGGAGGTTTGACATAAACTAGTGCGTATAATGTTTGTGCTTGGGTTTGGGTGTGTGTGTATGCAACAACAGCTGCATAAAAACTGACCACCTCTTGTTGCAAATTTGCCATAAGAACTACTTTTAGGGGTTGCAGCAATTTTTGTTGCCCCAATTTTATGATATTCAGAGTTGAAGAACCGCTGAAAGAATTATGTGAATGTATTGCTGCAAAACATCAACAAAATAAATGACTTTCATTTTGAAAAGAAGGAACCGACAATGCATCTAAGTTTTATACATATAGTATAACATTTTTTTCATATAAAACAAAAGACAAAATTGGGATGGACTAAGTGATTGTGCCTCTCTCACATCACGTTGGTCATCCACGTTTCTCAAGGCAAGTTTTTTTTTACTTTATTGTTCTCACCATAGAGTAGTTCTTTGGCATGCATTGACAAGTACAAGTACACAAACAATGGTCTGCCTCTGGAGAAACTGGCAGGAGACGAAACTGTGACAGGACATGTCAGGACTTGGGAGATTAGCGCTGGTACTGTGCAGAGTCACAATAATACAAACTCCCATGGCAAACAGCAGCACGTGTCCCACTAGTAAAACTGTGGCAGGGGATATGGTGGTGCCTCCATGTGTTTATTTGCTCGTCATTACTTTAGCAATGTCGTTTATTTTCAGTGGATCGCTTGTGAATTCACAGTATAGGCTTTAAAAATCTATTAGGCTAATGTACATAGTTACTTACTCATCCACAAGAGCAAATACTTCAGTACAAGTTGTTAATTAAAAGATGAGTGTATGGAAAAGGGAAAGGGGAGAACTATAACACAGGTATTAGAAGGGGAAGATGTAGAGAGGGAAAACTCCCTCCATGTATCTGAATATCTCTAAAAACAAAAAACAAAAAAGGGGGAGGAAGCATACAGGATACAGCTGTGATTACTATGTGATAATCCTCATTTCTGTAGGACTGAAAGTAAAACTATGTAAATTCTTGATTTCCCAAATAAAGAAAGAATTGCAAAAAATAGATGTATTAGGCTACATATAACTTGAATTCAAGTTCTATGATCATGCTATCATTGTCTCCTTTAGAAATGGATGTTTAAAATTGCAAACTTTAATGGGCCATGTATGGAAATATCTACCCTCTAAAAGATAGTTGGTTTAACATTAGGAAAGAAAGAACTCTCAAGTTTATATTTTGCACAGATTTATGTATTTATTTATTTTTGATAACTTATGAAAATTACAAAAAATGTACAGTTTCAAACTTCACAGCACAAGATAAAAACTCATAAAGTATATACATGTTTCATAAGTGCAGAGGTTTGCTTTGTATTTCTTTTCTTGCACTTAGCAATAAATACTACGTTGTGGGCATATGCCCGGTTTTAATTTGGTTCACTGTACAATTCAGGTATTAAAATTAGTACTTTGGATGTTTCACTAAGTCAAGTAGGTAGACCAAGCAAGGCCAACATCTTAGTGAATGATGAGGGAGGTGGAGGTTGACTTAGTTGGCATTGACGAAGGACTGGTAGAGGGAGGTGAGCTGGGCCTGGAGGTCCTGGGCATAGGGGTCCAGTGTTTCCCTCAGGTCCTCAGCGTAGGGGGCCACCAGCTGCTTCACCTGCGTGGCTCTGTTAGTCAGCTCAGCCTGGACCTTCTCAGTCATGGGGGTCACATTCTTCTGGAAGTCCTTCAGGTGCTGGTCCACTTTCTGCCTCAGTTCCTCTGTGTAGGGGCCCAGCTGACCCTGCAGCTCCTTGACACTCTGCTCCAGGCTGCTCTTCAGTTCCTCGCTCTTCTGCATCAGGGTGGTCTTCAGTGCCTCGGAGTCCAGGGACTCTGCGTAGGGGGCCAGGTCCTGTTTGAGCTGCTCCACCCTCTGCTGGACCTGGGTCCTCATCTCATCAGCGTAGGGCTCCAGCCTGTCCCTGACAGTGCTCAGGTCCTGGCTCAGACGCTCTCTCAGCACTTCAGCCTCTGTGCTGATCTTGGTCATCAGGTCCTGGGCCACCAGGGGAAGTTGCGCCTGCAGGGTGACTGCATACTTGTTGGCCACGTCAGCACTATCTGTCAGACGGGCACTGGACGAGAGAGGGGACAGGGCAGAGAGACAAAGACAGATTAGAGAAATGTTCAGTTGGCTCATCATCTTCCACTTCTGTATCATACCATGCCAATCCCAATACCAATGTATATATCATTGTCCAGCATATATCCATCATAAGTCCTGCCACCAATGACCCTGAATGTCACATGACTTACTTGACTTCCTGTCCAAACTGAGACTTCCTGATCATCTGGAGGGTGTCATCAGCTGTCTGGGTTGCTTTGGCGACGTAGTCCCAGAAGGCATCAGTCAACACTTCCAGCTGTGGCTTGGGCTCATCAGCATAGAAGAGATTGGCATGGCAGCCTGTTGGATGGAGACAATGGCAGGTTCAAGAGCAGTGATTGATTTTCAGACAAAAGTAGAGCTACTTTTAGTTTATATAGACTTCCATTGGTTAAAGAAACCATTCTGCCATGTCTTTGGCTTATGCGCACCTTTGAATGTGTAACTGTAGCGATGAATCAAGCCTCAAGTTTGGTTATATAGAACTAGATAGAGTACTTACTAATGATAATTTGGTATCTTGATAAACTTCTTACTTTCAATCATAAAACATGTCTTGCTACTTACCAGACAGCACTGCAACAGCAAGAACCACGAACACCTTCATGACTGCGTTTCTTCCTGAAAAACAGATCAATCCTTGATCAAGTTAACTTCAAAGCTGCATTGAAAATGTCAAAACATGGTTGAATTTTTTTACTCTCCGCAATTTGTTTTGAAGCCTAGAGTAATTCTCACCTGATTTTTGCTTGTGTATCTCTGAGTGCTCAGTGTGTTTGTGAGTGTGTCAGGCCAGTGCTTCCCTGTATATATACTGCAGACAGATGACAGTTGTAGCAGAAAGCCCAAAGTCCAGGAGTCCCTGCCATGTTGTCACAGCCGGTCTCTTCCTGCCTCTGCTACTACTCCTAGCTACTGTCACATGACAGCTGAGGCTTACAGTGGACATACTCATACACACACGCACAACACCACACAATTTTTGATTGAACTTATTGTACTGAGGTTATTATGTTACTTTTGGGAATTCCTCAACAACAAAAGCCATCTTTCTCCATAGTTTGTCTATCTCTGCCAGCTACTTCTAATCCCTCTTTAGAAGATATTTAGGAGATGTAATTAACTGTCCACGTAGTTCAGTGCTAATGACCCGCAGATAACTCTAGATAACCTCGGCTAGCCTCACACCAGCGGACTTTGTAATAAGATCAAGCAACGTGAATGAAATAGCATGAGGCACTAAAATGTCTTTTGTAGAAAACGTGAAAAACAAATTTGAATCACTTACAGACCAGGTACAATTTTATGTCAGGATTGTTTCAGAAATGTTATGTTTTGTAGTTAGTTTTACCTAACTTTCATTCAAGTCTATATTTTATTTCTCACAATAACATTGTATTTCTAAATTTAAAAGTGTCAGCCTTCACACATCTAAGTCACAGGTCTTCACACTGGAACTCATGTCAGATAACAAGAGTAACACAGGAAGCTGTGGGGCAAGGGCTATCTCAAAGGGACTCAGTGTTGCCACTCTGTCTGAGAGGGGGACACAAAGGGATATGGGGTGTAATAAGGCAAGATTGGCAGACTGAAGGTTTTCTTTTCAACTTCTATGGTACTGAATTAATTATCAGCTCCCCCTGATAACCAGAAAGCTTGAGATACAATAATTATCACTGACAGGAGCAAATGACCCCATGAGTGACTTACACTGAACAATGATTGAACATGTCACACTGAAAAATGTATTTCTCTTTTAACATCACAACGAATCAGGTAGGACACTCTTGAAAGATGTGGGTATATGTGATGGATTAAGGGTTTTCAAGGAAATGACTGCTCAATTTAAAAATGTATATATTGCATTAACTTTGTTGGACTGTTCAAACAGCATGTGAACAAGAGCAAGAGGCCACAAAACAAAGACTGTAATCTGTGACATCATGAATGTGTACAACCTACTAGATAGGCTACTTCACTGACAGTGAACAGGAAACTTTGCAGACCATTTGTTGGAGATTTTACAAGTAAATCTGGTTCATTTTATTGCAGTGATAACATATATGATAATAAAATGTCTCTCGGAATGGGATCTCTCGGTTACCTTTTCAGTTTTTCCCAATTAATTCTCAATAGAACTGTGTTACATCTGTGTGACACCTGGGTGTCACATGGTGGTAATGTTCACTAACACAAATTCAAATGTTCTAGGGCATAGCAAAAGCATAGTAATTTTAAGCAGTAGTAATAGTGGTAGTAATATTCAATCATATTCATAATCCTCTTTAGGCTTTTGTGTTAGCTTTAAGTGAAATAGTGAGGGCCAAGCTAACATCCTTGGAAAATGAAGCCGAGGTAGTGCTTTAACGTTCATGTTGTTAACCTACACCAATAAGCTCTGACACCAAGGCTCCACAAATTTACCATTCTTCTCAGTAAACTATTTTCAAAACACCAAAAGAGAAAAAAGTCACTGCTTGAAAAACATGCTGCTCTGTCATGATTTTATTGCATGTTATTTGACCAGTGAACTATGGTGAACTATGGTCTGAAACAGTGGCCACTTTGTCCGTCAGAGGCTGACAGTGCATGGGTCAGCCAACCTTTGGCCAGATTGACACATAGGGTTTGTTGAACATTGACATCAGACATTAGAACTTCACTATTAATATGAGTTACTGTGACGTTAACTGGCACCACGTCAAGCTGATACAGACAATAAAGCACCTATATTGAATCAAAGCTTGACATCAAAGAAACTAAGACACAGGTTCTGTCTGTGTAGCCAAAGAGCTATTTATTGCTAAGAAAAGGCAAAGTGATCTGCGACAGATTACGAGTGGCAAAATCCACAAATATAACCTTGAATGAACCTTGTCCTTATACAGCACTGTATACTGCGCCGGTCTATCATGAGCAGAAATATTTAAAGGTGTAACTCTTATTCATCTGGGTAACTAATTCAAGTCAAATGCTTAAGAGTAATATCAGTATTATGTTGGTGATCATGTGAAATGGATTAAAAATGCAAATGAGAAGAAGCTGCATCAAACAATGCAGCAATAATCTCTATTCCAAACCGAAACTGATTTGTCACAGTTGATTACTGATATGAAGGTGTATGGTGCTAGGTAGGTGTGTGTGTGTGTGTGTAAGAGTATGGGCTTGTGCATGCGTGTGGCGTGGATGTCTGTGACTCTCTGGGACAAGGTGTCTGTGAGGGGTGAGCCAAGGTGACAGCAGAGCAACCAGCCGCTGGACTTTGGGTTCATTACCACCTGGGTATCTATATAAACAGACACAACCTCACCAGCTTAAAGGATAAAGCTGGTGTTTTTTAATGCATTGCTTACGGTCAACAAATCCTATGAAAATAACAAAATCAACAATGCGTTTGCTCTACTCCCGTTACTTTCTGACTTCCCACGTATCGTTTTTAGCCGTCAACCCGGAAGTCATTGGCTCCAATTGTAAGCTAATAACCTTGAAATACAGCTCAAAAAGACATAGTTTCAATTTTAAAAATCGCTAACTGTTACCACGAAAAGTCAGGCTGTTATAGTTATTACCAAATCAAATTCAAATGGGAACAAATTCTTCATTATGCCGGGCACTATTTTCGGTGCTACGGAACTACTTTCCTGAGATCGCAAATGTCTTTACGGCCGGCTTATTGTTTGAGGAAAAAGTCAGCTGGCCCGGTGCATCGCGATGATGAAATATATGGCGCAGGGTAAGGGTCAAAATTAAGACTACTGAGAAGCCGGCAGAGGCTATATCCTTGCCAAAGCCAGCTACTGATCTGGCCAATGATAAGTCGGCGCTGGTAACTGAGAGGCCGGCGCTGGGAACTTAGAAGCTGGCAGTGGGAAATGAGAAGCCGACTATTCATTCGACCAAGGTGGTAACTCATGCGTCTAACCTAGCAACCCACTGGATCGGCTACTGGCTTGGCTGGTCATTAGCTTCCAAGGCTAGCTAGATTAGCTACTGATTTGGCTGGTCACTTTCTTCTTTTGTCAGTCCCTCCAGGAACTTGCGATTTTGCGATCGCAACAATCAACGCAAATTCAAGAAATCTCCGCAATATTTGCAAGAGCTTGCAGTTTTGCAAAATTGCCGCAACTTTTCCGCATGAAACGGCCAAATCAACAGACTGCTTGTGATTTGGACCAATTGTCGCATTCGGTGTCGTGATAACTTATGTCATCGCAGCGCACATTCAGGTGGAAGATGAACAAAGCTCACCTGCCAACAAAAATTACTGCCATAGACCGTGCAAAACAAAACAAAAGCAGCAAGAATCGAGGTGAGTGCAAAATTCAAGGTCTTGGAAGAGTTAATAGCTTAAACGGAGAGTGGGAGAGAATAGGGGGAGGCTGTGTGTGTGTGTGTGTGTGTGTGTGTGCGAGTGAGTGAGAGAGAGAGAGAGAGAGACATTTTTTTTTTCCTTTGCTTGCAATTTTTCCCAATTCCCGCAATTTTACCGCAAAAAGAGCACATAAAACCTCCCAAATTGTATTGCAATTTTTGAGAAAAGCCGCAGCAAAATCAAGCATTTTTGGCCGCAATAATCAGAAAAAAACTCTGGTTGGGACTGTTTTGTATTTTATTGGCAGATTGGAGCCAAATGCGGCGCGTTACCGCCACCAACAGCATTTCGCCGTAGTTGCTTAAACCCCCCAAAAAAATCACAATTTAAGGGAAACAAATCACTGAAACTGACCCATTTTGAATTTGAGCACAAAACCTAAAATACATATGTTATATATGTTTGTAAACAAAAGACAAAAAGATAAAACAAAAGATAAATAAGCAGCAATGCCGCACATAAATTGTCAGCAAAGGAAAGTCGGTGACTACGCTGCCGGAAACGGAGGAGAAAGAATACCTTTTTTTTGGTACCAAAAAAATAGACTAATTGAAAGAATCTAGATAAATCCCATTTGTCTACAGTTGGTGGCGGTAACGCGCCGCATTTGGCTCCAATCTGCCAATAAAATACAAAAGAAGAAAGTGACCAGCCAAATCAGTAGCTAATCTAGCTAGCCTCGGCATGCTAGTAACCAACCTCGGAAGCTAATGACCAGCCAAGCCAGTAGCTGATCCAGCGGGTTGATAGCCTCTGCATGCTAGTTACCATATGGTGACCAGACGTCCCGGTTTGTCTGATTGTCCCGGTTTCAAGATGGGTGTCCCGAGTCCCGACAAATATCTGTAAAACACTAAAATGTCCCGGTTTTCAACATTCACTACCAAATTGTCCCGGTTTTCACCACAATTAAAATAATAATAATAGTATTATACTTGTTTTCAGCACTTACACAGACGTTTATCATGTTCTGTCCCGCTCATTATTACCTAACCCAATCAAAAAACATAAACAATGCACCACGCGTCTGAATTCAACACTGATTTGTCTGTATGTGTGTCAATCAATCAATGTGTCGTTGTCAAGGCTGTTGCTAGCCTATGACAAAACAAAGACAAAACATAATTTTTCGTTTGCTGAGGCGCTGTCCATGGTGTTGAAAGGTGCAGTCACTAGGTGTGCTAAGCACTGAAATAATCCCCCATCCTGAACGCTTATGGTGCGTGCATAAGCGCATACATGTGCGCGTGCATGAACGTGCGGTACACTTAAGGGTCCCGGTTTGGGGGTTTGAAAATGTGGTCACCCTAAGTTACCAGCCTCGGAAGCTAATGACCAGCCAAGCCAGTAGCCGATCCAGTGGGTTGCTAGGTTAGACGCATGAGTTACCACCTTGGTCGAATGAATAGTCGGCTTCTCATTTCCCACCGCTGGCTTCTAAGTTCCCACTGCCGGCTTATCATTGGCCAGATCAGTAGCTGGCTTCGGCAAGGATATAGCCTCCGCCGGCTTCTCAGTAGTCTTAATTTTGACCCTTACCCTGTGCCATAGATATATGCTGCCCAGAGCAACGGCATGGCTCTTTGACGTGTTTTTAACCGTTTTTTTTTAATACAATGGCTGCTGGGACATGGCTGCATTGGGCACTGGTTACATGGACGAGACTTGTTGGCAAAACAAAATCATTGCTGATTTTGTTATTTTCATAGGATTTGTTGACGGTAAGCAATGCATTAAAAAACACCAGCCTTATCCTTTAACACACACGCTGCTGAGTGGACTTGCAGATATACTAATAAACTCAGGTAAGATGGAGAAATATGAGGAACAGTCTCAATCTAGCAACTAAGCTTTCAGGTGAGAATTATTCCTTGGTGAACATGCTGTGCTAACCTGCCTCATTTCTTGTGCTGATGTTGTAGAATCTGAGAGCCATGAAGGTCCTTGTTGTGCTCGCCCTAGCCATTTTCACTAGTGAGCATGGTAACAAAATATTATTCTTGAAGTAAAATTTAAATGTTTTTAAAAATTTATAGCGTGACAAATATCAGCTGATACACAAGGGACATTTAGAGACAAAGTACTTCAGGCCTGGAGAGGGGCAAATATGCACTGGAATAAATATCCTCATATCTTAAAACTGCCAACAGGCTCCCATGGCAATCCTTTCTTTACTGATAAGCCCAAGTCACAGCTGGACGTATGGACTGATGCCTTCTACGTCGCCAAGGCAACCTGGACAGCTGAAGACACCCTTGAGGTGATCAACAAGACTCTGCTTGGGCAGCAAGTCTCGTAAGTCATATGATATGTGGGACCAGTGGTGACATGAAATATGTTCAATATGTTTTGGATGTGGATAATTGATATATGTCAGACATGCAATTCCTCCCAACTCTTGAATGAAAACCCAACCTCAACTTTGTCTTGCTCTCTCTTGTCCAGTGACCATCTGAGAAACGGTATGATGTTGGCCGACAACTATGCAGACAACCTGCGGATGAAGCTTCCCCCCATTCCCCCGATGGCCCTGGACCTGATGACCAAGATCAGCAAAGAGGCTGACCTGCTGAGAGGGAGTCTGACCTACGGACTAGTTACTAGTGACAAGCTGGAGCCCTATGTTGATGAGTTGAGGTCCCAGGTCCAGCAGCGGGTGGACACTGAGGCCCTGAAGACCACCCTGATGCAGAAGAACGAGAAGCCTGGAGCAGAGTGTCAAGGAGCTGCAGGGTCAGCTGGACCCCTACACAGAGGACCTGAGGCAGAAAGTGGACCAGCACCTGAAGGACTTCCAGGACAGTGTAGTCCCCATGGCTGAGAAGGTCCAGGCTGAGCTGGATAACAGAGCCACACAGGCCAAAGAACTGGTGGCCCCCTACACTAAGGACCTGCAGGAAAAGCTGGACCCCTATGTCCAGGACCTCCAGGCCCAGCTCACCACGCTCTACCAGTCCTTTACCAATGGCAACTAAGTCAACCTTGCTTTTGCATTAAACAAAAAAGTCCAACAGAATTATCTGAACAAGTCCATGTTGTCAACAGAAAGAATGGACAAGTTCACAAGTTTTTAAAGTTTAAGATGTCTATCGATGTATTTTTATATATGAACATACTCTGAGAGGAACCTGCGTTTGTTTTTTTGTTGAGTGTTGGTCTGTGACCATGTGACTTTCTGTGTTCTCTTCCTATATTATGGAAATAAAACAAAAGCAAAACATAACCTAGAAAGTCTATTGTGTTATTTACAGTATCAGTGTCAAATCATGAGTAAATGTTGATAAAGTTTGAAGAAGCTATGGTTTTTAACATGTAAGTGACGACACCATGTCAATGCTGCTCTTTCATGATTTTATTGCATGTTATTTGACCAGTGAACTATGGTGAACTATGGTCTGAAACAGTGGCCACTTTGTCCGTCAGGAGCTGACAGTGCATGGGTCAGCCAACCTTTGGCCAGACTGACACATAGGGTTTGTTGAACATTGAAATCATACATTAGATCTTCACTATTAATATGAGTTACTGTGACGTTAACTGGCACAACGTCAAGCTGATAGAGACAATAAAGCACCTATATTGAATCAAAGCTTGACATCAAAGAAACTGAGGAGAGAAGTTCTGTCTGTGTAGCCAAAGAGCTATTTATTGCTAAGAAAAGGCAAAGTGATTTGCGACAGATTACGAGTGGCAAAATCCACAAATATAACCTTGAATGAACTTTGTCCTTAGAAACAGCACTGTATACTGCGCCAGTCTATCATGAGCAGAAATATTTAAAGGTGCAATACTTAACTCATCTGGGTAACTAATTCAAGTCAAACGCTTAAGAGTAATATCAATATTATGTTGGTGATCATGTGAAATGGATAAAAAAATACAAAAGAGACGATACCAGCAAGAAGCTGCGTCACTGAACAATGCAGCAATAATTTTTTATTCCAAACCAAAATTGATTTGTCATAGATGATTACTGATATGAAAGTGCAAAATGGTGCTAGGTAGGTGTGTGTGTGTGTGTGTGTGTGTGTGTGTGTGGGGGGGGGGGGGGGGTAAGAGTATGGGCGTGTGCATGCGTGTGGCGTGGATGTCTGTGACTCTCTGGAACAAGGCGTCTGTGTTGGTTATAGGGTGAGGCAAGGTGACAACATAGCAACCAGCCGCTGGACTTTGGGGTCATTACTACCTGGCTAGCTGTATAAACAGACACAGACTCACCAGCTTAACACACACGCTGCTGAGTGGACTTGCAGATATACTAATAAACTCAGGTAAGATGGAGAAATAAGGGGAACAGCCTCAATCTAGCAACTAAGCTTTCAGGCAACAAATTATTCCTTGGTGAACATGCTGTGCTAACCTGCTTTGTCTCTTGTGCCGATGTTGTAGAATCTGAGAGCCATGAAGGTCCTTGTTGTGCTCGCCCTAGCCATTTTCACTGGTGAGCATGATAAAAAATATATTATTCTTGAAGTAAAATTTAAAAGGTGCAAAATTTATAGCATGAAAAATATCAACTGATACACAAGGGGACATTTAGAGACTTCTGGCCTGGAGTGGGGTAAATATGCACTGGAATAAATATCCTCATATCTTATAATTGCCAACAGGCTCTCATGCCAGTCTCTTCTATGCTGATGAGCCCAAGTCACAGCTGGATGTGTGGACTGATGCCGTCTGGGACTACGCCAGCGGGGCAGCCCGGGCAGCTGAAGACACCCTTGAGGTGATCAACAAGACTCCGTTTGGGCAGCAAGTCTCGTAAGTAATATGATATGTGGGACCAGTGGTGACATGAAATATGTTCATTATGTATTGGATGTTCAGAATTGATATATGTCAGACATGCAATTCCTCCCAACTCTTGAATGAAAACCCAACCTCAACTTTGTCTTGCTCTCTCTTGTCCAGTGACCATCTGAGAAACGTTTTTTTCTGGACTGACAAATATGTAACCACCCTGCAGAGGAAGCTTCCCCCCATTCCCCCAATGGCCCAGGACCTGATGACCAAGATCAGCAGAAGGGCTCACATGCTGATAGAGAGTCTGACCCAGGAACTGAGAGCTGCTAGCGACAAGCTGGAGCCCTACATTGATGAGTTGAGGTCCCAGGTCCAGCAGCGGGTGGACACTGAGGCCCTGAAGACCACCCTGATGCAGAAGAGCGAGCAGCTGAAGAGCAGCCTGGATCAGAGTGTCATGGAGCTGCTGCAGCCCTACACAGAGGACCTGAGGCAGAAAGTGGACCAGCACCTGAAGGACTTCCAGGACAGTGTAGTCCCCATGGCTGAGAAGGTCCAGGCTGAGCTGGATAACAGAGCCACACAGGCCAAAGAGCTGGTGGCCCCCTACGCTAAGGACCTGCAGGAAAAGCTGGACCCCTATGTCCAGGACCTCCAGGCCCAGCTCACCACGCTCTACCAGTCCTTTACCAATGGCAACTAAGTCAACCTTGCTTTTGCATTAAACAAAAAAGTCCAACAGAATTATCTGAACAAGTCCATGTTGTCAACAGAAAGAATGGACAAGTTCACAAGTTTTTAAAGTTTAAGATGTCTATCGATGTATTTTTATATATGAACATACTCTGAGAGGAACCTGCGTTTGTTTTTTTGTTGAGTGTTGGTCTGTGACCATGTGACTTTCTGTGTTCTCTTCCTATATTATGGAAATAAAACAAAAGCAAAACATAACCTAGAAAGTCTATTGTGTTATTTGCAGTATCAGTGTCAAATCATGAGTAAATGTTGATAAAGTTTGAAGAAGCTATGGTTTTTAACGTGTAAGTGACGACACCATGTCAATGCTGCTCTTTCATGATTTTATTGCATGTTATTTGACCATTGAACTATGGTGAACTATGGTCTGAAACAGTGGCCACTTTGTCCGTCAGGAGCTAACAGTGCATGGGTCAGCCAACCTTTGGCCAGACTGACACATAGGGTTTGTTGAACATTGAAATCATACATTAGATCTTCACTATTAATATGAGTTACTGTGACGTTAACTGGCACAACGTCAAGCTGATAGAGACAATAAAGCACCTATATCTGATCAAAGCTTGACATCAAAGAAACTGAGGAGAGAAGTTCTGCCTGTGTAGCCAAAGAGCTATTTATTGCTAAGAAAAGGCTGGAAATTGCTAAGTGATCGGCGACAGATTAAGAGTGGCAAAATCCACAAATATAACCTTGAATGAACCTTGTCCTTAGAAACAGTAACTAATGGGTAACTAATTCAAGTCAAACGCTTAAGAGTAATATCAATATTATGTTGGTGATCATGTGAAATGGATTAAAAAATACAAAAGAGACGATAACAGCAAGAAGCTGCATCACTGAACAATGCAGCAACCGATGTTGTAGAATCTGAGAGCCATGAAGGTCCTTGTTGTGCTCGCCCTAGCCATTTTCACTGGTGAGCATGATAACAAAATGTTATTCTTGAAGTAAAATTTAAAAGGTGCAAAATTTATAGCGTGAAAAATATCAACTGATACACGAGGGGACATTTAGAGACAAAGTACTTTAGGCCTGGCTCAGGGGTAAATATGCACTGGAATAAATATCCTCATATCTTAAAACTGTCAAAAGGCTCCCATGCCAACCTCTTCTATGCTGATGAGCCCAAGCCACAGCTGGAAGTGTGGACTGATGCCTTCTGGGACGATGTCGCCAAGGCAGCCAAGATAGCTGCAGACACCCTTAACATGATCAGCGAGACTCCGCTTGGGCAGCAAGTGTTGTAAGTCATATGACATGTGGGACCAGTGGTGACATGAAATATGTTCAATATGTATTAGATGAGGATAATTGATATATGTCAGACATGCAATTCCTCCCAACTCTTGAATGAACCCCAACCTCAATTTTTTTTTTTGCTGTCTCTTGTCCAGTGACCATCTGAGCAACATCTGGGCTGGCAACTATGTAATCGCCCTGCAGGAGAAGCTTCCCATTCCCCCGATGGCCCTGGACCTGATGACCAAGATCAGCAGAGCGGCTGAAGTGCTGAGAGACAGCCTGACCCAGGCACTGTTGGCCCCCATCACTGAGGGCCTGAAGGATCTGATCAACTCTGTCGAGGACCTCCAGGCTGGGTTCACCACCCTCCACCAGTCCCTTACCAATGGCAACTAAGTCAACCTTCCTTTTACATTAAACAAAAAAGTCCAGCAGAATTATCTTAACACATACATGTTGTCAACAGAAAGAGTGGACAAGTTCACAGTTTTGAAAGTTTAAGATGTCTATAGATGTATTTTTATATATATGAACATACTCTGAGAGGAACCTGCGTTTGTTTTTTTGTTGTGATTTTCTGTGTTCTCTTCTTATATTATGGAAATAAAACAAAAGTAAAACATAACCTAGAAAGTCTATTGTGTTATTTACAATATTAGTGTCAAATCATGAGTAAATGTTGATAAGGTTTGAAGAAGCTATGGTTTTTAACATGTAAGTGACGACACCATGTCTTGTAAAGAAATGTAATCACTCTCTAACCCAAAGTTGGCCTGCTTCCACTGCATGCCATTACTGAACAATAATCTCTTTACAAGATAGGAACAGATTATTATATTTGTTCTTGAATATCATTACTCACCCCTTGATTCTGTAACGGTACAACTTCTTACTGTTAACTAATGAATGTTTGGTGAACGTATATATATATAGAATATTTTCCTAACTCAGCCGTAAAATTAATTGCATATTTCTTTCAAAACCTTAAAGGAAACAGGAACTCTGACCATGAATTTCTCTTGAAGTACTTTCTAAATGTGTCACACACAGAAAACGCATGTTGATGTCATCTTTTCAACTTGGCATTACTGCAGTGTTGGGGGAAACTCAACGGTCTTTCACAACAATGACTGCCATCTAGTGAACATACACAGTCACTTCATACTGCATGTTAAAGCGCAGAAATGGGCAACGTAGTGTCTACTTTCACCACATGGATTTGGGAACAGCTTTTTGAAAATTATATGTAATTGCGAGAGAACAGAGGAAAGGAATCACCGGCAAACGAGGAGCTTTTATATTAACTGAACACCAAAATCAGTGGTGAATACAGCCAGTCTTGTTTGTTCAGTATCTGGTTGCAAAATCTCAGCCCTCGCCACACCCCCCCTTAAGCATCAACAGTGGGTATGGACGGGCATGTTCAGGTTCAGGTCTCTGCACGTCTGGAAGTTCCTACACACCTCCCTCTTCCACCTCTTTCTTCCTCAGTCGTCCCTCTATACCTCCATCCCCGTTGGCAGATCTCTCCCACGCTGCCTTACCCAGTGGCAAACAACATTCCTGTGTTCTGCCCCCAACTGTCACCGGCTCCACACACCGTTAACCCTCCAAGCACGCACAACACTTTGTTTTTTCTTATCTGGAAGCTTACTTGCAGTCCATGTTTTTCAAGCTGTGATGTGTAGTTTTGGGGAAGAAAAAGTATGATATTTTGTTATTTGATCTGAATACTGTGTGTATTTTTAATATTGAAGGTATAAATAAAGTTGGATCCCCCAAAAGCAAAAACAAAACACTGTTGGTTATTTTTAAGCATAGTAAGTTCAGTATTCTACAGTCAGACAGCAGAAATAAACATGACAGCACACTATGAGCTGTATTCAAACTGGCACTCTTAGAAAGGATGTGCCATTTTTAACACATCTGTGTGTCTTCTTTGGGACTACACACACTTGTGTTACTTTTCAACATAACATATGTTAATGACAATACATTGTAACACAACATGTGTCGTTATTAACATATCTTGTGTTGAAAAGTAACACAAGTGTGTGTAGTCCCAAAGAAGACACATAGATGTGTTAAAATGACACATCCTTCTTAGTGCAGTAAATCCCAGCGGATGATCATGAATGTGTTTGTTTGTATTGTTTCTAAAAATCAATTCCCTATCATTGTATCATTCAGATTGATGTAAGACCTCTAGGGAGGGTGCAGGATTTAGCAAAATATTTGGCTTGTGGAGAACTCATTCAACATGAAAAACCAATTCAACTTTGGGCTGACACAGTTTCTCTGAGCCAGAGATTGCAATTCATGAACCACATCCCTCCACTTAACCTCTTATTGCCACATATAGAGCAGTGGGTTTTGTAAGGCTTTTACTTTTGGTGATACGTTTACATTACCAAGGCAGGTGTAATAGTCCTTACCCAATTTCCCCACAGGGATCATTAAAGTTTCATCTAATCTTTTCAGCTGTCAGGAAAGCCACATGCTAATGGTTAACATCTATTATGTATGATAACTGTTGATGGTATTGCAGAATAAATTAACGGAGAGAGCTATGTATGTGATTGCGTATGTGTACTAGGAAATAGGAGGCTCATTCTCATTGATTAGATCCCGTCCCTTGTTCAGTTGGTGCCGTTGCATTTAAGTGTAAATGCTCTACTGACAGTCTGTTAACTGAACTGCTGGTTCTTTTCCACATAAATTATGAAGTTACAAGAATACTGGTGTAGCCATGTCAGTGAAAGTGAAGAAACTGAAATGTGAGTACTCTTTCAGCTGGCTTTCTCATCCAGAGCCACTTACAACGAGTGGGAAGGTGGGAATTGCTCTTGCTTGAGGACACTTCAACAGGACATATGGCTGTTGATGGACACACACTGGCCGCTGCATGGTTTGACCCTGTGACCCCTCTGTTACGGGACGGTTGTGCTAGCTACTCAGCAGCCATGGCAGCCATACTCAGCCATCTGGCTCCATGTGGCACACATCCCTATCAGCTGATCCCACTGTGACTCAGAAGGAGATGATGGGGAATATTTTCACAAACACTCACAGGAAAAACACTGAATTGTGAACCTGAACATCCAGTTCAGCAGCCTTTAACCCAGAGGCCTTAACTGTAATAACCTCACTGACTCATGTAAATGGTTGGGTGCCAGTCTAGCCTTCTTTGGAGAGCTGAGATCACCCGGACTTAACCAAAGACCAAAATCTTCCATCCAGCTTCGTCTGACTAAGAGAAGATATCATCAAGCTGGGGTTACAATCGTTCACCATCCAATGATGCCCTCTCACACACTGCTGTGTTAGAC
This sequence comes from Centroberyx gerrardi, assembly GCF_048128805.1. Classification (NCBI taxonomy): domain Eukaryota; kingdom Metazoa; phylum Chordata; class Actinopteri; order Beryciformes; family Berycidae; genus Centroberyx; species Centroberyx gerrardi. The sequence continues at coordinate 10,580,453 of NC_136008.1, read as the reverse complement.
ATGGGACATGACTCCACCTCAACCAGCTGCTGCGGCGCAAAAGAGGAAGATGCTTTGATTTACACAACCGTGTCTGCCTGCCTGTCAGTTATTTTACTGTATTACCTCACGGTTCTTCTTGATACTCTCTCTTTCACTTCCCTCTCCATCTTTGTTTTTTAACTCTTTGTTCTTGTGGTTCAGTGTGCTCAGGCATTTACCATAAGATCAGGACATTTGGGAGTTTTATTCTAGCTCGTGACCTTTGTCGCACGTCACTCCGTCTCCACTGCATTCTGTCAAATACACAAGTAGAAATGCTTGAAAATGGTCTAATAAAATGCAGTATATAGCCAATGCCTGCCATCTCTACTGGAAGTTTATCTCGGTATGTAGTGCAGGTGAAAAATAGTTCATGTCAGCACTAGAACACAAGATTTAAAGAGAGCCAAAACTAAACATCATCCTCAAATCCGGAATAAGACAGGAAGAACATTCCATTATATTGAGATTACCCAATGAATGTAAATGAATGAATGAAAACAGCTATTGCGTGACTATGAATCTGTTAAAGTGTTTGGATTAAGTTACTAATCTTAGTTTACGTGTTGAACTGGACTGGACTTGTTATCTTGCTGAACGTATGTTTCTCTGTGCAACACGCCCCTGCAGTGACACACTACTGCTGTGGAATACCGAGGTCAAAGGTCTTTTGTCTTTTATGTCTTTCTCAGAAAAGTAACACCTCAATATATAGAGTTTACAAGACAATTTATTAACCTGTTGTGTCCAGTTGTTTAGTGGCTGCTTTTGAAAAAAGAACATTTTATTTCACTACAAGATCGCTGAATTATTTGGTAGATACTCAGTCTCACAATCCCTGAACAGATAGTCGACCTTTGTGGGTTATCACACACTAACATTATCATGTTCACACACTAATTACCTGTCCAGGCCAACCAATTCAAACTTTGTTCCTAAAAATGTTTTTTTTTTTTCTAAGTATTGAACAGAGAGTAATTTGTCAGGCTGACAACAAAGAGGCCAGGTCCCAAAGCGCAAAGGTCATTACCCATTGGCAATGATGGAATCGCCGTTGCCCTTGATAAGACTAGCTTTGTTTTTGTCATTACTTGATTCAGGAAAACATACACTGATAGGTCATAGCTGACAGATGATGGCCTAAATGTATAACTGTAATTAGTAAAAATGTATGGTTTATACTTCTATTTGCAACATTGATGATGACTCTATTTCCAGTTCATCTTGCCACTTTAAATTCCAAAACACAACTGGTATAAGCTCTGATCTGTGAGATATACAGTATGTATCGCCTAGTTTCTATATAAGCCACTAGCAATCATTGGGCCATATCTAGCCCTGATGAGGTGAATGACTTTGACCGACTCAGGTCATTGTATTCCAGATTTACTGTCACAATACTAAAACACACAGGTCAGTAAACACACTCACAGACAAGCAATTGAATGTAAATCAAAGATGAGCTATCAGAAAACATCAACTGAGTCCTTTGCTGCTCCAAGATATTTCACAACAAGCAAGACCTAAAACCTTGTGCAATTTAGGCAGAATTTTAAAAAGAAGAAAAAGCTTGATACTTGTTTCAAAATTGGCTGGAGTCTGCACTTTTTTGCAACATCAAATTTTTCTTCCCTTTGCCTACATCATATACAAATTGCTGAAAATTACTTAAAACAGTGTACTGTTGCCTCCAGTATAGCCTTAATGGTTCAATATCAAAATGTTGGCTAATTCATACTCTCCCCAGTTATTTGTATAACATAAAACCAGATGGTAATTCTGTTTTTTTTCCCTCAATCCTTTTTGTAAACTCTATTTTTTTGTTCTCTGTCCTCACGCAGTACTTTATGCCTGACTCATAATCCTTCCTTTGTACAGTGTGGGACTGCTGTACCTCAGTGTCCCCAAGTCCCAACATGCCCCTCAACATCTTGTGCTGATACCTTGTTTGTACTGATCACTGCTGGCTCCTATTCACAGCTCTAGTATATGCAGCTCAATCTGTGAAAAAAACATGTAAACAAAAGCTGTATATCCATATGTTCCAAATGAGAAAAATCTCATTTGAACAGCACAGTTCCTACAACATAGTTTGCTACATTCACTAATTGAAATGTGATAATGGGAGCATGTTCATGCACTGGTGTGTGTGTGTGTGTGTGTGTGTGTGTGTGTGTGTGTGTGTGTGTGTGTGTGTGTTAATGGTCAGCAGCCCTATGGGCATAGGATTTGGATTCAAATGCATATAAAAGGTGATTGGGTAATTTACATAATGGCGCCAAGGCAGGAATGTTAATGACTTCAGCTGAGACGACTGGGATGATAATGAGAAGAAAAAAATGCACTTCTGGTCTGGTCTGGTCTCCTATAATGAATAACATCAAAGCAATATTTCCTATATAGTTCTGCAATAATATAGGCTACATTTCATTGAAGGTTTGTTATCTGAGTAAAAAAAAAAAAAACATATCCACTCAGAATAAACTGTCATGACATTGAACCTGAAACTTTTACCCAGTTATTTACGTAGACGGAGAGATTGCTCAATCGCTGCCTTCAACAATGCAAACGAGTGAGAACTTCGGACGCGGTGTTGGTGGCACATGGCGTGGAGGGAAACAGGAGCCTCTGCAGACAAATCATCATCACCACATGAACGCGGGCGCGCGCGCGCACACACACACTCCCCCGGCGACAAGCTCGCCGCAGCCTGCCGGGACCCTATAAAAGCCCTCGGCGACTGTCCCGGGAGCACGGAAGAAGCTGAACCTCTCAGGTGAGTGAGGACACGGCACAGCATGGGGAGAGATCTTAGATCTTTGTCTTTACTACTAGCTCAGAAAAATTACACTCTCTTTCTATTCATCTGTTTAATCTCATCTAGTTTTTTTTTGTGGTTATATTTCAGTCTAGTCAACTAGTTATGACAATTTATGCACATGTATGTGTTTACTTGTTAAAACTTGTGAAAGATATTGGCTGCACAATAATTTCAAAAAGCATTGATAATTGCTAAAATTGTACATATAAATGTAACAAATTGCATTTAAAAAGCTAGTTTGCTGGATTTTAAAACTAGCAAAGTTGCTTATGAAGTTGAAGAAGAATTCATCCACTCTTGCACTCTTTTTCTATTAGATCTGTTGTATTTTTCTCATTGATTTAATGCTTGAATTGTGTCTTGCTGTTGTGTACTGGGATACAGCAGCATTTTCTCACACTCTGGCTTGTTGCCCATAGGTGTATCTGTCTATAACAACCATGAAGGCTGTAGCTCTGATCCTCGCTCTGGCAGTCGTCACTGGTAAGCACCTTGGCGGTCTAGACATTGCTAACCCAATGTTTTATTTATTGATGTTTTATTAAGTGATTTAACCTAATTGTCCTTTCTATCCACACAGGCTGCAACGCCCGCGTTGTGCGCCAGGCTGATGCCACCCCAAACCACTGGGAGGAGACTGTGGATCGTTTCTGGCAGTATGTGTCTGAGCTGAACAAACAAGCTGATGGAGTGGTGGAGAACCTCAAGGCCTCTCAGCTCAGCAGGGAGCTAGAGTAAGTGACTGTCCTCTGCTGCTGGATCACTGTTATTAAAATAGAAGTGTGCTTCAGCTATGGCTAGTTGCTCACAACTTACTGTTGTCTTACCCCTTGTCTTTGCAAGTTCCTGTGTTTCTTGCAGCCTCATTTTATACACTATGAATCCCACATGTATCTAAGCTCCCACTCTTGCTCTATATTCACCCTTTCACCACTTTCCTCAGTCCCCATGTCTGACCATGTTGCTTTTCTGCTTCCAGCACCCTCATCACTGACACCATGGCAGAGCTGACTGTATACAGAGATGACATCCAGTCCAAGCTCAGCCCCTATGCCCAGGACACCGCCGGCCAGCTGTCCCAGGACCTGCAGCTCCTGGCCAGCAGACTGCAGACCGACATGCTGGACGCCAAGGAGCGCAGCACCCAGTATCTGGGCGAGCTCAAGAGCATGGTGGAGCAGAACACCGATGATGTTAACAACCGCGTCAACGCCTACACCCGCAAGCTGAAGAAGCGCCTGAACAAGGACACCGAGGAGATTCGCAAGTAAGTAGGATGGAGGCTTTTAGACTTTCAATTATTCCTATATTGTTAATATGAAACCTAACCACCTCTTCTTCCTTCTCCCTCTCCACCAGCACCGTGGCTACCTACCTGGGTGAGCTCCAGTCCCGCACCTCCCAGAACCTGGAGACGGTCAAGGAGCAGGTGGAGCCCTACGTCAGCAAAGCCCATGAGACCGCCGCCGAGAAGCTGAGCAGCTTCACGGCTCTGCTGCAGGGTCAGACCGAGGGCCTGGGCCAGCAGCTGGAGACCCAGGCAGAGGGCCTGAAGGGCCAGCTGGAGTCCACCGCCAAGGAACTGCGCACCTCCCTGGAGGGCAAGATCGATGAGCTGAGCGACTTGATCTCCCCCTATGCCGCCCAGATCCGTGAGCAGATTCAGAACATCATGGACAAGGTCAAGGAGACCGCCGCTGCCGCCTAAACACAGACTCAAAGGGGCTTAAAAGGGTTTTAGATGGTTGGCGGCCCACTGTTTGTTAAGTAGAAGGGGAAATGTGTGGACCGCTGATTTCTTTATACCCTGGAAAAGAGGGGAAAAGGGGGAGTTGAGTTACTGATGATATCTTCATTTATGTGGGTGCTCAGCAATCAGCAGATTTTATCGTCTGCTTGGGTCTTGTCTTCTGTTTGATCACTGTTGTCGCTTTTATCTTTCACCTTATCTTCTGACTTATCATCTCCCCTGATCACTGAGCACAAGCCCCACGCTCAATAACAGCCTTTCATACACAAACAGGAGGCCGCTGTTTTTAAATATGCTTTGCTTGTCTACCATGAGTTAACTGCTCTAGCTGTCTACTCCACCATTTTGTGGCTGAGTTTCAGTGTCAAGCTTCCAACATCTTGTTTGGTTCACAAAAGACAGAGGTTAGGGGAAGGGGGATCGTAACTGTACCCGCTTTTGAGCCTCATATAGGCAGCGACCCCAGCACACACCGTCCCTGAATGCACCCAAACACAAGGGTCTTTCATTTCAATAAATGCACTGAATGATGTCATCAGATGGGGGCACATTGTGTGTCCACCAGTTTATCTAGAGGTGATACTGAACCACTAAAGTGCCTTGCTGTATTGTCTGTATTTACACCCACTCTGGATTTCTTTTTGCTGTGATTCAAAGAGAAGTGTAATGCAAAGCGACCTGATGTAATTATCACAATCAGTGAGTAAAGTGTAACGCTGCCTGTTTTTCAGTCTGACCAAAGTGTTTCTGGTGTTTCACATGTCACATACCCACCATGCTGCTCACCACAGTACACTGCCTGTCTCTGTGCATCTAGGCTGCAGTGTGCTGAACAGCGCTGAGTGAATAAAGAACCTAAAAAAGATGCTCTGTTTCTAGTGTTTGCTTCTCTGATCAAACATTTAAGAGTGATCTATTATTTAAGGTGGAGCTCAGTTACAATAACTGTGGGACTCTACAAGGCCTTTGTTGATCCACTGTCGTAACATCTTTCTCTACAGGACTTTAACTATAAATGCAGAAAAACTCACACACAGACACACACTCTCAAGGAACAGAATCAAAATCTTAAAGGCTTTGAACAAAATGTCCTGAGATCATGCTGTTGAGCAACTTCTTTCTTTCTGGACCCTAATAACCTTAAAGCTCCCCTGTTCTTCATCCCTGTAAAACCACCCCACACATGTTCTTTATCATGATTAGCAGTTGTTGCATAAGGCTGAAAGGTTACTTATATAATGGCATTTATCTACAGTTTTCTGTCTCAGAGTACCCCCCACCCCATCCCCCCCACCCCCCACCCCCCCCCCACACACACACACAATTCGCAAACTCTCTCTCACATACACTCACAAACAGGCACAAGCCCACCCCTCTTTCTTTTTTGCATGGTCTCTCTTTTAACTACCATTCCTACAGAAGTAATTCATCCTCTAATAAATAAATTGACAAAACAGTATAAAGGGTCATTCCTTCCCTTCCCTCCCTGTACCTGTACTTTACCCCCAACCTCCTCTCTCTCTCTCTCTTTCTCTCTCTCTCTCTCTCTTCCTCTCTCCCCCTCCTTTTTTTCTGGCCCAGACTTGTTAGGATCTGCTCTCAGATTCCATTCTTTTGATCCCAGCAGGCATTTGGGAACGTTCTGTGCCCCTGTTTGAGTGTTTTCATGTTCTTTTTACGGAGATATTCTATCTCTCCTACCTGCAGCTTGGCCCAATTCAAATTATAAGGCAGTACGTGTGCATCAGTGTATGCACATACACATACACACTTGTATACACTCATAGGTCTGCAAAAAACAAAACAAAACAAAAAACAGACATACATGCATGCACAAATATGCAGACAGCAGACAGCGTGCCCCCCCCCCCCCCCCCCCCACACACACACACACACACGCACACACAGTAGTGTAAGTAGGTACACATGTGTGCGCAAACACATAAACACACAGAATACACACACATAGATTCACACCATCAAAACATTCTGTGTAATTTTTTCTGACAGGTCTAAAGGCCATTAGGAAAAAGATGTGCTGCAAAACAAAAAAAAAATATTACTCCACAGGATTCAGTGACACTAAATTGGAATTGTCTTCTGTATTACCTGAACAGCTTGCTGCAAATTGGCACCCACCACATGGGGAAAAGATGGTTAACATTGTCCTAAGATCATATCACTCTCTGGAGGATAAGAAAAAAAAAGGTTTGAATAGTTGTGTGTATCAAACTCAGCATGGTCGTTCCTTTGAAGTGCAGAGTGGAGGCCAGCAGAGGACACCATTTGTCCCTTGTTCATCCGCTCTCCTCCTCTGACCCTCCACTTGGGTCCTTGCTGCATAAAGAGGCAGCTGTGTTGTCTTTCTTGGAAGTTTGAGTAAACTAGAATTGTTTCATAAAGAAACATAAACTCTGTGAACTTCAAGACCTGTATCAACTTTTTCTGAGATTCATTTTAAATGCAGAGCTGGTAACTGCTCAAGAAGCAGTTGGAGATATGAGATGAAGATATAAACGTGGAGTCATAAAGGTCACACAATTAATGGACTACTATAATCATTTTGATCGAAAGATCCATATGCGTATCCCCACACAAAATAATGATTTTGAATCAAATATGTATATTGACATACAGTCCATTGTACGTCCTGCAATGCCCATTTGCACTGTATGTGAGACCCTGTCTATTCTGTGAAACCCTGTAAGTTGTCAATATGTCTCTGAAAGATGCACTATTCTGTTAGTTGTAAAAACCTTTTAATTCATTAACTAGTTTAATTAATTAATTTAATGTAACAACCCCCCCCCCCCCCCCATCCACCACATGTTCTGTTTTGAAACTACTGCCTCCGGCCTCCTACAGAACAACTCTGTCTTGTAATTTCTAAGAAAACATGTTTACCTTTCGTACTATCTGTGCTAAAGGGCATTGCATGTAAAGTGAAAGAGTGACTAAGAACATGACTAGGTGTTTGTTGCTATGATATCACTGCTTTACGGAAATCAGTGTTTATGCAGCAACTCCCCCTTTAACAGACCAGTGAAACTCCTACAGTAAACCATCCATTGCTTCAGGGATCTGGCCATGGCGAAAACAGGAAAACCACAAGCATCCTGCTAGTCAGCACTTCTGCTCTCTCTTGCCGTAGGGTGTCTCCAGTCTGAGAACTGCCCAGCAACAAAAAGTCCCAGCAAACTAGCAGGTGCTAGCTAGCTGATGACTGCTAGTAACCCCTCCAAAAACACCCCTGCAGAGATTTTACCTCCTGTAACGACCCCTCTCCCTCCTCCGTCCTTTCCCTCGCCTTACAGAGTTGGCACACAATGTCAATCACCACAGGGGCCCTTGGCGAAAGACAAAAACAACCTTTTTCTAAGCTTGTTATTGCAAATTGGGAGCAGGCAAGACATGCACTTTCACGCCCTGTGCCTCCTACCATTATTCAAGAGGAGCTTATATGCACGCAAGCACAGGCTCATACATAAACCTACTGGCCACTCACACAACACCGGTGACCAAAGAAGATGCAGATTTGGTCTCTTTCAAAGGTGATGTGTGGGTGGTAAGTCATGTGAAGGCTCATTTAGCTCAATAGTAAGCTATTCATCATAGCAATGGCACCTCGGGGGTCTGATGGGCCTCAGCACTGAATGGACATTTGGCCTTGGGCTGCAGACTACTTGGTGTGAAAAGAGACGTGATAAGCTGTGATGAAGCCTTCAAACCCTCAGACACAGACATACTGGCTCTAACTCACCTCACAGTTGTAATGAGAGGTTACTGCAGTTCATCCAACTGTACTGAACTGCTTCTCTGCTGCGTGCAAACTTAGAAGACAGACCACATGCTGTTTTGTCTGAGTTACTTCCCTTTTGTGAAACAAGACTTGGCAAATTTCATCATGCGTAAATACGCTGCAGTCATCAGAAACTTTAAGACCAAAAGTCAAAGGACTTTTTTGAGATGATGTTGAAAAGTTGTTTATAAATACCAAAATGAATCTCCTGCATGACACAATAAACACAGGTTAACATAAAATGAAAGGAGACCAAGCCTTTGTGAACTGGAACTTTTTATTAGAGAGGTTCAAGTGGTGGATGTAAATGGAACCATGTCCATACCACAACCACTAAAATGTGGGGTCCCACAGGGGAGCATTTTAGGTCCACTCTTCTTTCTGCTATATATCAACGACATGAAGTCAGCCTGTGATTGCAATCTGTTCCTTTACGCAGATGATTCAGCTCTCCTAGTCTCTCATCATGATAAATTAGAAGTAGAAAAATTACTTAGTTCAGAACTTCACAAAGTCAGCATCTGGTTAGCAGAAAATAAGTTGTCTCTCCATCTCGGCAAAACAGAGTCGATACTCTTTGGGTCAAATGCAGAACTAAAGAAGTCTCCTGGGTTCAAAGTGGTAGTAGGTGAGCCAAGGAATCAATTACTTACTTAGGGTGTATATTAGACAATAAACTATCTGGAGAGAGTATGGCACTAAAAGTTATCTCAAAGGTCAATCAAAAAAATCAAATTTCTTGCTAGAATATCCACTTTAATAGATAGAAATGCTCTTGAAATATTGGCAGGGGCACTTGTGCAATGCCATTTTGATTACGCCTGTACTTGGTATACTAGCATCCCTAAGATCCTTAAAAAGAAGCTACAGACCTCTCAAAAATAACTAGTTAGGTTGATTCTTAAACTCCATGCCCAAACACATCTTCTCCCTGCTCATTTTATTAGCCTCAAGTAGCTCAGAGTGGAGGAGAGAGTATCACATATTAAAATGTGTATTGTTCACAGGATTGTCAATAATGTGGTACCCAAATATCTATGTAATTATTTTTCTCGGGTTAGCAATGTACACAGTTATCCCACTAGAGGGAGCTCCACTGATTTTGTGCCATGCAGATTCAAAAGCTGTATGGGAAAGGACTCGTTTTTATACTCAGCAGCAGTTATGTGGAATGGGTTACCTGCAAGCCTTAAGTCGATTAGCTCTATTGGAAACTTTAAGTCCTCCTTAAAGAGCTGGCTGAGTAGCAGCTGGACCTAAATATAACTATTAAATCGGTTGAGTTGCAGTAGGTCCTAAATAGCCATCTTGTTTGTTTTAGTTATTCATGCATGCTAGGGTAATTGTGACTGGGTTAGGAGAACATGTGGTTTTTAAGCCAATTGATTTTAACTACACACACATACACACATTCATTAATTTATGCTTATTGTGCTCACATACTCATTCAATCACTAACAGTTAAACACACACCTACACCCAAAGGACCACAATGGAAATAAGCTCTTGGGCTTTATTGTGTTTTATCCTTTTGACATATATTGTACAAAGATATGATGCCTCCTGGTGAGGCTGTGCATATATTATTTATGTATATATGTCATATATTTTTTATATTGTCAATAAGAAAATTCAATTCAATTCAATTCAGGTTGATTAGCTTTATATGCAATCTGCTGTACTTATAAGAGATAGGTCAGAGGGGCAGTACATCACCTGTACTTCAATCACATTTATACAAGCATGAACAGATAGCATATATAGGGCCTGTCGAACCGAACTGACCTCTGAACATCACTGAACACAGATCTGGATGTCAGATAGTTAGAAACTTCAAATGGGGCAATGAAACTTCAAGTAGAGCAGTGAATGCAAAAATGCACCTAGGGGAAATCTGATCTATCATATAGGACAATAAAAGACAGTAGAAGGACAGAACAAAATATAGATAGTTCATTATCTGCTGTCTCTGACATAACAAAGACTGTATCTGAAATATAGGACTCTGCCAAACTGTTTTTTCCTCTATAAAGAAATCATGCTATCATATTGTGTCAATTGTCAAGGAAACAGCATCCAATCAACACAGCTGTCCAAAAGCAGTGGGGCTCAAATTGGAGTCGAGGTGCGTCCCAACAGCCGCAGAAAAACAAACAATAGTTATTAAGAAAATTATTTTATCTGCTTGCTAGTAAAATGGAAAATTACATTGAGCAAATTTGTATTCTGATAATGTTTTGCTCTCCCCACTGTTAATACCATAAAATAAGATAAGATGAAACTTTAATGATCCCCATGTGGAAATTGGGTCATTGCAGCAGCAAATAGCAACATGACACAGCAAAGACATATAGCATAAGAACAGAAAAACAGAATATAAACAAGAATATAGCAAATGGGGATTATATAATATACACAGCAGGCAATTCCAACACTAGAACATGTTGGTTATAAATGAAAAGTATGGGTAAAAAGTATATGTCACACAGCATTATTAGCGTGTGCAAGATACCAACAGCAGAACTCACTGAGACAAAACAGAAGGATATGGGACTGGGGAAAAAAATAGATGTCGATTTACAAAACAGTGTGTTGTATTCACACTATTGATTAATTTTATTTGACAGATTTTGAGAAGAGAGAATTCCTGCACACTGTCCTTTTACTTGCAATAAACTTTATTACTGATACAACATTTCAGTCCTTAGACCTTCATCAGGTAAAAATTTGACAGATTTTAAAATGTAAATGGTTTGAAAGCCCTTAGGCCTCAGTTATTTGTCTCAAAATGGTGAAATCTCTCCAGCCAAATATAAATAAAAAGCCTGATAACCCATTGCCAAAAAAAAGTACAGCTGCTTGACACTAAGTCAATCCTTGACCAACACTTCAGGTCCAAAGGAGCTTACAGATAGCTCATGTCTACTGAAGAATGATGACTAGTGATTGGCAGGAGTGCTATCACTGCTGAACTCTGAGCTCACTGTTTCTTCCACATCACTTCTCACCTTATCAAATGATACCACTGTCGCTGAGGGGAAAGCTCTATTCCCTAGGGAAGCAGACCCATCATTATCAAACGCCAGGGCTGGAATCGACTAAATATCATTCTGTTCCAAGGACAAACTATTTCTAACAAACAAAATAAAAAAAACATAGCGAATCCAGGATCAGGTCAATCACACAGTGAGCAAACAGCAGTCAGGAAAACAAGGACACGTGACGCTGTGGAGTATCACACCATTTACACTGAATATACAAAATATAAGGGACATCTCTCTGATGTTGAGTTGCAGCCCCTTTTGCAAAATCCACATATCAATTGTCTCAAAGTTTAAAAATCATTCTCTAACTCTTCTGCTTCTCAATGTCTATCTCCTCCTTTGTAATTGGTATCGATTTAATAAAGGAAATCAATAAGGGATAATGGCTTTTACCTGGATTCACCTCATCAGTGTACTTCACGGAAAGAGCCCCTAAAATTATGAACATTCAGTGTAATAATAATAATAATAATAATAATAATAATACTTTTTTTTGTATAGTGCTTTTAAGATCATCAAAGACACTTTACATGCAATAGTATGACCATAAATAAAAACAGTGTACAAATACATAGCAAGTAAAAAAAAAACTATAGGAAAACAAACAAAAAGAAGGGATAGGTCAATAAAGCAAGGCACAAAAAATTTTTTATACAGGTATGATCTTATCATGTTCAACACAATGTTGGTTTACAATGCAATAGAAAGTTTGACTTGTATGGGGATTTTGTTCAGTTATACAGTTAGTACAGCAGTTATCGTTTAATCACATCATCATCATCATCATCATCATACCGTTTCATCACATGGTCACAGGTCTGGCAGCGTCAACAACAGGGGAAGAGAAACCTCAAAGTCACCACAGGTCAGTGCTGGCTAAGGTCTGGTCTGCTACGTCACCGTCCTGGAGTCGTGCGGGCCTATAAAGAGGAACACCCAAAGGCGCTCACACACACTCGGTTTTTTTTTCTCCTCAGAGACGGGAAACAGGTACGTTTTACATTTGATTTCAATTGCTCCTACAGCTGATACAAAAAACCGTAGCTGCATTTTAATTAGCCTACTTTCTGAACTGTAACTGGCCACTGATGCCGAAACTTATAGCTTCAAAACAAACAAAGAGCATCAAATTAATGTAAAGACTTGAATTCATCAAAAAAGTTTTGTTCTAACCTGATGAGGCACGTTTCTTAAAATTGATATTGTGGCGACACCTAGATGTTCAAGTGGTAAACAAGCCTACGGTAAAGGTAATACCAATGAGAAAATGCAGCCACAAAGACAATTCAAATAGTGGTGCGTTATTAGCAGCCTACTTTTAAATTATTCCCTACCGAATTCAAGACTATGTCCAGCAGATCTTGCCCAATATCTGTGAGCAGAGGATTGACCGTGCTGGCCGCAAAGGGAGCTGTCCATGCGCGCTGGTGCTGACGCACGGGGGCGCTATTTGTAAAGACAATAGAAAAGTTGATTTGTTGTTCTTGTTTTGTCTATACTGCCTCTTGGTCCTTTTAGCATGATAGCTTCTTTGTAACAATGACAATAAATAAATAGCAACCTGTCTGTCTCTCTGTCCTTCCAGAGCACAGTCAAGATGAAACTGTACCTTGCAGTTGTCGTGCTGGTGCTGGCTTTGGCCGCACACACCGGTAGGTTTTACTGATTCTGTCTTTGCAGTGTACCTTCTCATCTGCCTCTCTGTCTTCTTTCCTGTCTAACCCTCTTCTCTACCCGTCCATTCTCCCTGCAGAGGCTCAGGAGCCCGAGACTGTCGAGGAGAAGTTGGCCAATTTTGGTAACCAGATGACTGAGATGGGCAAGAACCTGGCTGAGAAGACCAAGACCGCCTTTGAAGATTTGCACAACAGCGAGTTTGCCACCAACACCAGGTGAGCAGAGACACATGGAAAATAAATGAATTCACACACACACACACACACACACACACACACACACACACACACATACATCCTTGATAACACCAGATGTTTGTGCCCTCCTCTTCAGGGACTGGTTCCAGCGGCAGTTTGACATTGTGAAAGCTAAGATTGAGGACCTGTCCCAAAAGAAGTGAGACTGCTGTGCACCCCACCACCCCCACCCTTACCATCACCTGCATGACAACCACCGCCACCTTGCTTTGACCCCGGACCCCCAGCCCCGACAGTCTGACCCCCACATTGTGGCACTGATATGCCTTGCTCTGCTGACCATCAGCAGAGCAAGGCAATCAATTTTTTTTCAATTTTAAGTGTAATTTTGGAAGAAATAATGTGAAAGCAAAAAAAGTGCAATAAAGATATACAAACAATAAAGATACATTTTTTTTAATATAAAATCTGTGTTTGGGTCTGTATTTCTCCTTGTTAAGAGGGTAAGAAATCCCTAGTATACTGAATAAATTAGTGGAAGTGCCTGCTAAATATCTTACATGTAAATGAACAAACATTTAGTTTCAGGCTATGACAGTATTGTCTTGTATATGTAGCAACTTATTTTCATACATAATGGCATAAACATTTAAATATATATAAGCAAAAATGTCAAATTAAATGATTTAGTAATGTTGGGAATATGAAAGAATATGAAAGTGTTATTTTAGCTCAGACAAAAATAGTCCCCAGTCTTACAGTTCATTAATTCAAAGCTCCCCCTCATGTTGGGAGTAAACTTGGTGTCATATTTACTAGTTCCATCTAAATTAACATTAATTATGGCATTAAGGTATAGATAATCAGAACAGAGGCAAATTGTCACATTTACAAGAACCGCATCCATGCCAACTTTTTAGAACACTTTATATGCCTGAGTCCACATGAAAGTCAAACCTGAAAAAAAGACAAAACAAAAGAAGAAAAAAGACAGGAAAAAGAGGCATTCCAAATTTTTTGTCTAGTAGAGAAGCTAACCATTACTTTGACAAGATATAGAAGATCCAGGTGCTTATATTTGCATATTTGCTGAAGTTAAATGTTTTCCTCTGCTAAGTGTAGAGACATGTCAGAAGGAAAGCATCATCAACTCTTGAATCTGTAGCCTGAACAAGAACAAGTCTGCTATCACCTGTTTACCAAACAAGTATTGAATAATCATAATGTAATCTAATGGCACATATTTCAAGTACTTTGACCAATTCATCAATTTATAGCAGGGTCAGTAGCATACTAATGAGTGTTGTAATTTAATCAAAGAATAGCCAGCTGGATCAACTAATAGAGTTAACTAGATAGTAGTGCATTTGTGGCAATAGCTGGTACCAAAGGGCAAGTGCCAGCACGGCTGCTTTTCTGGCATTTCACAAGACCTGGGCAAAAGTCGCTGTTTATGCTGGTTAATGATCCACCAGTTGTCCCAGTTCAATGGAATCTGTTCCTGTGACTGACTGGAGAGGACAGAGTGACAGAGGGCAGCTTTTGGGGCACAGGGGTCACAGACGGCTGAGAATATGATCATATTCCACCAGCTGTCTGCACCAGGACGGGTCACTTTCACTTCAGTCCATTCAAGGTGTTAAGTCAACTGCTACTCTTTGGTTAATGTGCTTATTGTCGGGTATATCATTCAAGAGAGGATACATGAAACTTTTTGGAGGAAAATCCAACCCTAACCCTTCCTGAATAAGTTGAATTGAAAGCAAATTGACCCCAACCCCGGTTTGGATCCATGATGTCAACATGTCCTGTATTGTCTGCACACAATGAACTCAAAGCCATCAAAAAGGTGAAGAGGCCGAAAAGACACAGGGCATTTATGACGGCTAATCAATGGTCTATCGTTCTCTATACTACAGCTATATATATTTTAACCATTTATAGCCTACTGTAACTATGGAAAAGAGATGCACACATACTATTCAGCAATAATTCTATTTAATCAAATACAACTTTTGGTATATAACTATACTATAACTATAATTATATAGTTATAATATAACTATACAAGGGGAGAAAGGCTGCATTCCCTCAGGAGAACAAATCTTTAACTCTCAAAACTTTAATCTTTCAAATACTATTTAAACAGAGAAAATCTGATCCCATATGCTTTTTTTCCTTCTGTTTAGACAGCTGTGATATCAGGTCTGCAATGCAAACAGTTGAAAATCAGATTTCAAAGATTTCAGATATCATATGAAGCCTGGATCTCCTGTTCAATGGTCATTTTCTCAATGAATGCTGAACTTTAATCTCAACATTCTTTCATTTCCCCATTCAGGACATGTAGCAAACATGGCACCAAAGGACCGAATAGATGAAATTGATTTTGCGGTGGACTCTGCCCACAAAAAATGCTTTGCTTGGCTGAAAACGTTTATCTATTTCACCCCCTCTCAGTCTTTACTAAATCCCATATCTCTTCTGCTAGAACAGACTTTGACTGGCCTGTATACATATCAGTGCCTGCCAAATGGGTTGAGATATCTGAACCAAAGTGCATTTGGACAGCTATTCAGCTCAGCTAATATTGATCTTGAAAAGATATCAAGAGTTTAACGCTGAGTGATTCATCCCGGTGGCGAAGACAAGGACAGAACTTTTAATAAACTAATGCCTTCTGCAAATCTAAAACACAACATTTCTTCATTGGGATACCAACATTTACACAGTTGGACAGCTAACATTTGACAGTGATAACAGGTACAAAGAAACAAACTTTCTCCGAATTCAGCTGCCTGTGGTGGATGAAACCATCGCACTACTCAGGAAAAGCACACAGCCATGTAATTAGCTGACCAACCTCAATACAACCAAAATATGGTGAGAGCAGCCGCTGAAATGCAGACCAAAATGCATGTGAAACCAGAACAATCCTTGCCCATGTAGTAAGAAGTTAGCATCATGCACTGAGGAAAGGGGCACATCTGATCACCACTTTGAACCAAAGAGCCAATCTGAAATTTGGCTGAGATCAGCTCCATATCTGACATTTGAAATCTTTATTTATGAAAAACCCTAAACCTAATGTTTCTAAATGTTTGTGTTTTGTGTGTATGCACCTGCCTATGCATTTGTGTTGTCTTCACTTCATTATTAGGATGTTGAAACCGTTCAAGAGAAACTAAAAACCTTACGGTAGAACATTCAGTCTGTTTGAGAGCCATTGATTTGCGCATGAGAGAAACTCATTGATCATCAAAGATTGAGAATAACAATAACTGGACCTGGAAATCATCTATAGTCAACATTATTGTATCTATACGTATTTAAATGTGTTCTTAGCATTGTACTCAGTGGCCTGTTGTTGTCAGTCTCCTGAGGATCTGAATCTCCAATCAATGAAAAGATGTAATAAAGTAAAAAAAAAAACCAAACAAACAGTAAATGGTCATCCGATCAGGCTGACCACTCTCTGACCTAATACAAATAAGGTGGCTCGATCACACTCTGTTCATCCAATACCTGTTGACCAAAGCCAGCGGAAAGGTAAAAAAAACATTCTGTCACTTCTTTGTAAAGGGTTACAGTTTTTTTTTTTGTGTGTGCGATATTGTAAGTCATTAAAGAATATGTATTTTGAGTTTAACTGAGATAAGACAATAATTAACATTATTATCATCATTCTTTGTTGAAAATAGAATGTATTTGTGACACTTAACTTAATACAGTATAGCCATGCGAATGGATGGTGTTGACGGTCTAGTTGGCATAATGAATGAGATGTTAATGAATTGTTGTGAAGACTAAACTGCTGATTACATATTGTAATGAAGCTGGTTTTGAGCTCATTGTCTCTTCCCAATTCTCTCCTTCTCTGTGTTCTTGGCAGATGCACGAGAAAATAATTGTTTTCCTTCTCATCTTACTAATGCAGGGTATGACTTTTTTTTACATCTTCAAGATAAGTCTCAATGATTGATTCTCAGCTGTTTTTGCCCTCCCTGACTGACGTGTATCTTCCTCCACAGCATGTGGGCCACTTGTCGCCCAGACTCCGGCCCCGCCAGTGGAGGAATCTGACGCTCCAGGGATACTGCAGAGAGTGGCGGAGACAGCCAGGTATTTCCAATTGCACTCTGATCATGGTCTGCATGTGGCTGATTGATGGCATCAAGTTGGACCTCTCTGTAAATGATTGCCGCTTATCAGGATTGCTAAAATATTTTGTGTTTGTTTGCGTGTGCATGTTTATTTGTACCTTCTTACTCATTTGTGTGCTTGTGCATCTCGTAGGGAAGCCAAAGCTAAAGTCCAGAACATAGGAGGAACTTTGCTGGGGTTTGCTGGTGCTTTTTATGAGGATCACATCCAACCAACAGCTGACCGCTACATTGAATGGGCCTCCAATGCCAGAAGCTCCTTGTGGGAGAGCGTCCAGAAGACCATTGAAGACTACACACCCTTTAATTAAACAGAGCCAGTCCAATTGATCAGCACCCCCAACGATAAGGAAATAGTGACAATAAAATCAACATTTTGACTCCCTGATTAACACTTCTGATTCTTGCTACTCATTGCTGAACCAATCAAATCTTAGAATTGTTTAAGTTGGTTATGCTAAAAACAGGGAATCAAAGTAGACATTGAAACATCCTCTAGTTTACATCAAACAGCCCCAGTTGGCTCTGTGTACTAGTTCTGCTGTCTTATAGTACAGGTCCAGCTGTAATGTGAGAGGGAAACATTGCCAGAGAGAATATTTAAAGGCAGTAATTCCAATTATTAAGTAATCAGAGGACACACTCATCAGCACTAATGATATAATTGGATTAATTCACGCTGATTCAAGTGTCATTTGCAGTTTCTAAGTACGACCATGCAACGCTGCCAGGTAACATTTCCTTAGACCTCGGAGACAATGAACAAATCAGTAAACATAAACCTTATTATTATCATCTTCATTGCTGTGCTCATTGGTCTGGTCATTCAATCTCCATTTACAATCAACATGAAGCAGTGGGACAGATGGCAAAGGAAGACGGGGAGTTTATTTGAAATAGAAGGAGAGACAGATGGTCACCCAGTCAGAAACAGAGAGCAGGAGAAAGTAGGAGAGAGACAGTTAGGCAGAGAGACAGAAAAAAGAACAAAACGTGATAATGATCGAGCATTAGCCTACATCCAGTCCGTCCTATGGTATGAGGGTGAAAGGTGAAGGCAGAAATCCCAGTACGTGTTGCCCCGGGTTCAGCAGGTCTGTCTGGACAAACCTTAGTCGACCTGCTGGCCATTTGACTCTGATCTCTCTCAACAGACATTACGCATCGATCCTGGACTGCTGTCAAGGGAACGCTGATTGAGAAGAGTCTATCAAATAAAGATTATATTTTAGTGCAACAGATGAAAAGTGATGAGCAGGTTTATGCTAAAAAAAAAAAAAAAGCCATGTAACGCTTGTCGATTACGACATACACTGACATTTTGCAGACTCGACGTCTGCATTATCAGGAGGGCTCCAAGTGCATCGCCATATGAATAGAGATAAACTTACATTAGAGGAACATTGCATAACCAGTCATAAGTCATATTTCCACATACTGTATTTAAAGTGAATACTAAGTACAGTGGACTTTGTGTAGGTGAGCGTTTGTGTGTATATGTGTGTGTGTGTGTGTGTGTGTGTGTGCATGTTCAACAGGTCTTGTGTGCATGTGTACGCACATGTGTGTAGGAGTGTGTGTAGGTGTGTGTATGCTCATCAGATGACGTTTGTTTGCAGTCCCCCCCTATATCATCCTGTCCAGATGTGAGTGCCGAGTTACAGACAACTCGCTTTCAGAGAAGACTGTCACTTCTTGGATCTGTACATCCAGCACAACAGCAGGTAATCATTCTCTCTCAATGCATTAGCTTTCGAAGCCTCTCTTCTGAAATAACGTCGGAACTAATAAATATTTAGGACATACTGTATCTCTGAAACTTCTTTTTTTTTTTTTAAAGCTTTAGTGGTTTTATTTTTGCATTTGGCGTGCCTACATTTTCCCTCTTCAGGTTACAATGTCAAAATATGGAAATGATATTCAAACCAAACACATTTATAAATGACCCATTCATCATACGGATAGTTCAATTTTGATTTTTTTCCTTTTTTGTTTCAGACATGAATGGAAAATATGCCTTGGCGCTGATCCTCGCTCTGCAGGGTAAGTCTACACATCAAAGAGAACTGAAAGCCAAACAATTACAATGCATGGACTTAGTGATTTGAACTAAAGCTGAACTATGTGACTGCATTTGTACAATGACTTACTGTGGAGGATTCAGAATTGATTCATTAATTTTGAATGAAAATGCAATTCATTTTGCGTTGGCTATTTGCTTTTCCGGTTGAGAAAATGATTAAAGTTAACTTTTTCAATTGCAGTAACATGCATTTATCTAATAACGGACATAGCAGCATTTGGGGGCAAATCATGACTGACTATACTGTATACTATTCTATACTATGTAACCTATACTGCATAACATTCTCTGGTTGATACAGAGCCAAAAAACTGATAGACTTTTAAATGAGAGTGAGCCAGCAGACAACATTTTACACTGAGAATACTGATCAAAGCAAACTAACTTTCTGCACAGCTATCTAGAGTGAGAAGACAAGGTTTGAAAAGCTGCTTATCTATGGCCTTTGGCCAAGTAGGCACATTGACACACAAACTAAATCCTGTAATACCAAAGCATGAAGTTACATAGATAATTCTTTCAAATTAACATTCGTTATGACACATTTGTTCTTGATAGATATTTATTTTGATATAATACCACTGGTTCTAATATAACAATTCTTCCTCTCTTATTTCATTCTGTCTTGTCTGCTCCAGTCTCCATGAGCCTGTGTGAGGTTCCCATGCCGGAGACGGAGCTCGTGGAGAAGTATGAGGCGATGAAGAGTGTGTTCTACAAGAGGCTGCTGAATGCCTACTCCAAGATTCAGGCTGCTGCTGCACCCATTATGGATAAAATTAACGAGAGCGAACAGGGACAGGCCGGCAAGACCTACATCGAGGATCTGCAGGCCAAGCCCGAGTTCCAGT
Source organism: Centroberyx gerrardi (assembly GCF_048128805.1). Lineage (NCBI taxonomy): Eukaryota > Metazoa > Chordata > Actinopteri > Beryciformes > Berycidae > Centroberyx > Centroberyx gerrardi. The sequence continues at coordinate 10,560,047 of NC_136008.1, read as the reverse complement.
CCGCCGTCAAGATCGCCACGTGAGTGTTCGCCAACAATACCAGACACAAACCAACCCTGCAATGAAGGGTTTTTTGTTTTTTGTTGATTTGTTTGACTGTCAGTTTCAGGGAATTTCTTAAATGCTAAAGTTACATATTGTGGTCTTTTAACTGAAAACTAAGGAAAATGCATGCTTAAATATTTCTAACTGAAGATATGTCCAAAATAAATAAATGTAGAAAATATAAATCCAATAAGTGAGCTAGGTACTGGATCCCTCTACATCTGTGACTATTTCAACAAGTCTGTCTTCACTGTTGTGTGCAGTGGCGTGGTCCAGGAGGCTGCTCCCCTGGTGGAGAAGGCCCGCATGACCGGCCTGGGACTGTACGGACACTACCTGCGCCCCCACATCGGCACCTACCTGGATGACGGCATCAACCACATCAAGGTCTACCTGGACCAGTTCATGCCCTCTGAGTAAAGAACACCGACTGAAGCAAACCACCTGTCATGCTAGTCTTGGGCAAAAGCTAGCAGCGCTTGTAACAGATTTTAGCTAATAGAAACTATACCAGTCTAAGCTGAGAAGAGCAATGCACAATGCAAATGCATCCTTTGCCTCTATTCAAACCAATATCTTTGCCAAAGTGAGCGAGGGTCAAAAGCATGGCAAACATGTCAACACCACCTATGCAAATTGTGCATGTACAGTATTTTGTGTTTGATACACTAACCAAGGTTTGTGTGCGAGTGTGGATGTCTGTGTGAGAATGTGTTCAATAAAAAATTGAATTGGAAACTATTTTTGTATACTAATTTTTATTTCCTCTTGAGAAGAATCAAGGTTTAGCTTCACAGTATGAGCACAAACTGTCAGAAGGACATCCAACATGTGAAAATAGTGATCATAGTATGAAATATATCTTAGCCTGTGACATAACTTTCCCTATCATATTATTTTAAGAATAAGACACAAGTTGTTCCTGATACCCCCACTGCAATCATTGTGTGGCAAGTTTTAATTTAGCTGTTATAGTTCCACATCCCATTTTGTTGCTATATAAAGGCAGGCACAGTGGAGTGTAAAGTTCACTGCAACTTCTATCAAATGCAAGATGTCATTTTAATTTTGGGCTTTACACTACTAGTGACAATGAGGGACATTCAGATCACAGACATCATGATCAGAGATTATACTAATATACTATATAAAAACTGTTTGACCTCAGGCCCAGATTAGTGGAATTTTGCTCCTAGAATGGTAAAAGATGATAGATGCATTAATGATAACACACACTGTATTTTTCAGACCAATTTACACACTATACTCATTATACTATACTATCATTATCCACGTGTCACTCACTGGCCAAGCTGTGAAACCACGAAGATTATCTTATATAAAGTATTCTTTGCTTGAAATGGAGGCCTATTAACTGCAACTTCACTTTTCAGTGTTATTACACTACACAACATTCTCTGTTTGATGTGATTGAATCACAGCCCATTGAAGCATTTTATTATTTAGTGTTAATGGATGCCCCCTGTGGGCCATTCTTGAGCTAATCTTTTATGATGCCATTTTGTGTAAGAGCAGTAGGATTTGACTTCTCTCTCCTTTTGGATATGATGGTAATTGCTGATGATGTTGGTTTTGATTTATTCTCAACATAATCCTAGTGGTCAAGATGTAATATAACATTTTCAAGATAACAGAATGAATTGAATATCATGTCATTGTTGCTGTAGCAATGCCATTATGCAACCTCTTGTCCCCTTCAGCTGCAATATCCATGCACAGCAGCACCACATAGCATTGAATCAGCTCAACTCAACTCAACTTTATTTATATATACTTTACACACAACACAGTTGATCCAAAGTGCTTTACAACACACACAGAGGAAAACAAAAACAAAAGAAGGAAACAAACACAATAGAAGAGGAGAAAAATCAGTGATGATAAATAATAATGATAATAATAATAATAATAATAATAGTGAAGGCACATGGTCACACAGAGCCCAAAGTGACAACACAGACCTACAGAGACTTCAGGAAAAATACCTGAGCTAGTTAAGTTAGGCACAGTTAAAAGCTAATGAGTAGAAGTGTGTTTTAAGATGACTCTTGAAGATCCCAATAGTGGGGGAGAATCGGATGGTGGGAGGAAGAGAATTCCATAGTTTTGGGGCAGCGATAGACCCAGCTGGACCCATTTCATAAAAAACTAACTATCTAACATTTTGATATTCACCCACATCCCACTACTGACCCACAGCGGTCCTGGTAGCGACCCACGCTGTCGGGTCACAAAGCAACATGACATGTGAGGCCGGATCACATGACTGGCCTGGGATGTTTACTTAGGACTGGATCAATGCAACACCCACAGAGAAAAATGACCTCTCAACCCAAAACACATCAGATCAGAGAGGAGATTTCACTGTGGCAATTCTACATCTGGACAGAAGTTTGACAAAATTGCAGTATATACTCTGAGAAGGCAGCTGGGAAGCTGTTAAACCTCGTGGTTTTAATGTTTGATAGATAAAAAGGATGTTCTTTGGTCATAAAAACATAACTTCAGAGCTCCAAAATCATTGAAAAAGACTTTATTCTCATGGCTTATGATTTTGCCCAATGGCTTTTTATCACAGTATGAAAAAATAATAATATTTCAATTTTGCTTGACAGCAAACAGCTGTCATTGTTTACAAATGACCAGCCTAGGGTGCTCTGTCATGGCCAGCAAACATGATTTAGCAATCATTAGCCAAAGCCAAAATACATGTTATCAAAAAATAAAAAAAGGAAAAGAAAAGCAATGAAAAACAGACCCAAAACCTCTAGGCTGAATAGACGAAAAGCTTCTGTCTTCTGTATAGTTGCATCAAAGAACAAATGAAAGTTATACAAGCACACTACAAAGAACGGAAAATACACACACAGAATCAAAGGGGCTGTAATTTGTAGTCCCAGTTTCATTTGACATCACATGAATGAGAAAACATCCATTTCATTATTCAGCCCAGAGGGACTTGCAGCTTTGAGTGTGAAGTCCAAAAAATCTTGTACTGAAACAGATGCTTCTCCATTTCTGATTGAGACCCTGGTGATGAGCAGAGGTTGTTCGGGGATCTATCAGAAGGAGAAGTGGAAGATTTCTTACTTTCTCACTGATGTGAGAGGGTTTTTCTGATCCGTCAAGGAAATCTCAGGCAACCTTGGAACATCCACACAAAAAAGCGCTGCAAGTTGCCATTTGATTGGCGTGCAATAAATCTAATCTAGCTGGCCTGTATATTTCAGAACTTGAAGTAGCCGGTGTTTCTGACCTATATGAGCCAGGATGACGTGTTCAAGACTCTCTAGACTTGGGACTGTCTTTGTAGGACTTAGGACTATCTTATTGAGACATGAACGAATCATCACCGTTATGCAAGTAACAAGAGAGTCCTTATGGAGGCTGTGAGCAGGGCAAGGGATATATTGCACGAATTAACTTATGCACTAATCAGTGGAAAAAAGATTGATTTACTGCAATGCATTCACAATCAGGTTCCATAATTAACACAGAATTGGTGGGAAATTTGCCAAGATGACCCGCCCTTTCAACCCCTGTGCTAATGAAATCAAATCAGAGTAACTTTTGAACTGGCTGTTGATGACCCTCGAAGCCCCACGACACTTTACCCACCCTGCCCATGTTTATATAGATAGTCACACTTACTGTTTTATCAAAACACAATGCCACACATACTCCCACAGACAGGGCAGACAACAGCAGGGGTTTATCTCCCACAGAGTGCACTTTGGCCCTGGGAACGACATGTCAACACATTCGCACTCCTATATATACAGGTTGGGTCAGCTGTGCCTCTTACTCTGTTTTCTTCATCACAGTCATTTCCGGAGAGGAGAGACAGTGAGTACTGCCGCATTTCCTTGCTGTTTACTAAGTGGAATAGAATGTAATAGTGATAGAAATGTGCAGAAGATTTATGGTAGGCGACTGGGAAATGAAAAGAGGTGAAAGGGAATTTAATGTATTTTTCAAGGAACAAGCTCTATGTTAAATGAGGCTGACAATAAGAATTTTGCTGTCTTTTATCAAGAGAAAAAAAAAATGGAGGAGCACATTTCAGACACTCAGAATCAACACAAATCTCTCGACTACACATCGTCAAGAGAATCTATGACACTGTGTCTCACCCTAGTGGATAAGGTGAGGTAAGCATTAGCTGACTAAAGCTCTGTTCCCTCTCTATTCACAGATCCTGAGTGACACCATGAACAAGCTGTTGGTCATCACCGTGCTGGTTGCACTCTTGGCGCTCAGTAAGTGCATTCTCTCAGACCGAAATCAACGAAGCTTAATTCAGAAGAGGGTGATTTGATGATACACTCTGGCCAACTTTGACCTTACGGCACCTCTGACCTGCTTTGTGTAGGTGCTGAAAGCTTCCGTGTGCCGAGGCAGGCTGCTGCAGAGGAGGAGGAGGGCACCCTGGCCAGGATCACAGATACCGTCAAGTCCTACTATGAGCAGTCCGTCAACACCGCCTCCAACTACCTGGAAAGCATCAAGGGCATGAAGCTGGAGGAGAAGGCCAAGTAAGAGACACAAAATGCAGATTCTTGTAATGCAGTGCGGTGTGTGCAATCACGCAGCGATTGCACATATTTACACCCATTACAGCTGGCAAAGCAATAATGCAACAAAACCATGAATTAAAGCATTTGTTCATATTTAAATCTGTTCTCTTTTTGTGTGTCGCCCATAGGAACCTTTTCGAGGAGACTACCAAAGCTGTGAGCACCTACACTGGCATCCTGCAGGACCAGCTTTACCACATCTTCTACCCCCAAAACTGATTTCCAGTGTCCTCCAGTATCCTTCATGACAGCTGCTGTCCCTTGTGGAAACAGCTCAGTCTCTCATAAGAACTTTAAGCCAAAACCTTTCAAGCCCCACAAGACCTAAAGCCTCAAACCTCATTTCACTCTCCGAACCGGCCGTATCTCACCTCACCCAAGCCTCTGCAGCCTCAGACAGCATCTTCATCAGACGAGAACATTGGACCGAGCTCTTTGCTGTGCATCCTTGAGCCACTGCACTGGTGGTAAATGAGGATAACCACCTTACTGGGACTCTAACACTTTAAAAAATCAACCAAAAGCTTGCACAGAGGAAAGTGGAGAGAATTACCGAGCGAGCACAAGCAAAGGAGCACACAGCACCTTACCGTTTACAATGGATTTGTCCATGTGTCTCACAACCGGGAAAATAACACAATTAATTTAATAATCTAGCGCCACCTAGTGGTATTTTTCTTTTCACACGATTGACTCAGACTTCATGGTCATCCCACGTCTGAATAAATTGAAATATTTATGTTGCATATCTTGAAATAAAATATTTATACAAAAGTGGTGTCTGTAGTCATTGGAAATTGAAGCATGAAATATGAATTATGTTTAACATAGTAAATTGCTCAATATTATTCCAGGGGACTAGCAGTACTGTGAATGCAGTCCTGTGAGTACTGAATTCACTTTCACTGCATTGATGCAAAGGATCACATGTTTATCTCTGTATGAATCCACAACAAGGCACAAGCCTTTCATCAACCGAGGCAACTCCAGAATATAGGCTGTACTCGCGATTAATCATGAATGAAAAGAAAATATCAATATGGTAACATGTGAGTGTGAAGAAGCAGAGAGGAATAAACAGCAAAGACTGCAAAGACTTTTTGTGGGTTCTGACAACCAGTGATGAGTTTCTGATGTCTAATTAATGCAGAAATGTGCAATGTGTGGTTTCTTTTGAGGCTACACAAAACAAAGTGATGAATTTGAATTCAAAAACCATCTTGTTTACCAAAGACATGCTTACCCAGGAGCCACAGTACAAGACCAAAGAGATGTAACCAACATGCGTGTCGACTTTTTGCTCAAGGAATGAAAGGAAATCAAAACAAAGAAAGAAATCTGAAACCAAAATGGATTCTGATCATTAATTTTGAAAAACAAACAGCTTAACAAGTACTTTGTGTCCCAACCCACAAGTCAAGGTACTGGAAGCCAGTCAGAGTTGTGCAATCTGTGACATTTGGTGGTATTAGGACAAGCCTTTTGAAATTGCATCATGGTGAAATATTAACTTTATCAGTAGTGGTAGGAATAATATCTCCAGTCTGATCTCTCTTTTACAATTTTTTTTTGTGGCGCTGCAAAGACCTATTCATTCATCAATGACAGCATTGTCCATTTTAGAGTGCACATATAAAATGCACACTATAAAAAACGGTTTTAATATAGTCCGCTGAGCCAAGAGAATCTCTGTGCTCCAGGTTTTTGTTGTTCTTTAATCTGTGAAATGAGACATACACTTCACCGAAACACAGAAAGCGTAAATGAAATCCTCTATTATGCCTCTCCTTTGAAACCAATATCTTCTGTATTTGTTACAGTGGTGTCTGAGTCCTTGGAGTGGGCAATGACAGAACTGTGTCACTTTGAGACATTTCATTTCCAGCATAATACACATTGTCTGTCTCACATTTCTTCGGTAAGTGCACAGTAACACAGTAAATAAGGTGCGTCCCGTTCCCTGACCCTTATTGTAAACCAAGGTGCCGAGAATTGCTCTGATAAGGTTATAGTATGACGAAGGTAAGGGTGAGTGGGAAATGATGCTGAATAGTAATAAAACAGTGTGTTCCTCCCATTGCCCTATAAAAAGCCCATGTACAGGTTTAAAAGTGTCATATGGATCAAATTGTAATCACACACTATAAACTATAGAAGAATACAACAGCATGAGGATACTGCTGCTGGTGATTGCTTTGGGGCTCACAGGTAAGTATTTCCCATGGATTGCCTAAATGTCCTTAACTAAATATTGCAATAGCCAGCTGGTTTATCCTGGTTCTCGCTGGTGTATTACAGGAGCGGCTCCTGTCGAGGATGACAAGGTGTGCCAGCCTCACTCCAGACCCTGGCAGGTCAATCTGCATGGCGGGGGAGCAACCTGCAGTGGGGCCCTTATCAACAAGTGGTGGATAGTAACCTCAGGCTGTGGGTTTCAGGCCAGGTAGGTACTGCTGACTGGTAGTGCCCAATGAATACTTACACTACCAGTCAATAGTTTGGACACACACATTTTTCTTTATTTCTACTATTTACACATTTTAGAATAATAGTAAAGACATCGAAACTGTGAAATAACATAAATGGAATTATGTAGTGACCAAAAAAAGTGTTAAAAAAAATCAAAACTATCTTTATTCTAGATTTTTTTTAAAGTAGCAACCCTTTGCCTTGATGGAAAGGCAAAGGCTTTGGAAAGAAATTCATACACAGGCATCAACTTTTTTATATTTATATTTATATTTTTTATATTTGTATAAAAAAACAAATTTCAAGCATTTAAGCATAAGCCTTGAGTTCAAAATGGCTTTAAGATAATGGAAAAACATGGTATATTCAATCAGGTTGGTCCAAACTTTTGACTGGTAGTGCACCTATTGCTGATGTCATGTGAAAACCACGAAACGTCAATTTTGGTGGTGGTGGTGGTGGTGGGGGGGGGGTTGTCTTCTTTTTTCCATGAATTGCAAGTTTGCATAATCTTTTATGTGCTGAGTAAGTTTTATGACCCTTCAAAGTAATTCAAAACACATTTCATGTAAAAGGTTCCGGTTTTTCTTCCTGAAAAAGCTCCTGAAAAATTTACCTTTGGAGCAAGCAATGTTTTCATCTGACAGCAACACTGTTATTTTATATTGGCCCAATTTCCCAAGAACGTCTTTGTAATATAATCACATTTGTCTTTGTGAAACCTAGCCCAGATCCTCAGACTAACAGTATATTCTGTCCTTTAAGAATTCAACAAGGGTCGCCTTGTATTATTTACTCCTCACTACTTCTATCATTAATTAAATTGCTCCAGCTTTTTCAGTATGACCTTCTGTCTTTATCTCTTCCAGTGGTTCAACCAGTTTTTGTTTATCCTCCTGAAGGGATTCAAAATTCGGCATGTTTTGCATATATTTTGGTCTCTCACAAAGCCTGTCATGAATAGGTCACACACTGTTATCAGCTGTTTACACCATTCTGTAGCACTGTACACACACGCTGTACTGATCCGTCATCTTATCCAGAGAGCATAACATCTTAATACTCTCCTGTGTCAGCAGATGAGGCAATCACACCACACATACTCAGATGTGTATACAGACTGAACAAACTTGTTTACCTTAGTAATTATGACATTTTTAGGTAGTCAGCATCAGTCAGAACCACTATATATTGTAGGCAGAACCACTGCAAACTGTCTTTCACTTGTGTGCCTGCTTAATTAAACCCAAACCTTTACCTGCTGTCCGTCTCTGTCTCATCCTTGCCTGAGCTTTGCTGTTTCTAGGTCATAAGTTCACGTCTTCCGGGTCCACACCTTCGCTCCACACATTAAAGCCTATTTTCTTTGCCTCTTCACTCCCCCATTCCTCGCCTCTCTTCCTCTGCTCTTCTCTCACGCCTTTCCCCCACCCTCTCCTCTCCTCTTCTATCCTCTGCAGTCCCTATCATACTGTGGCATCTCTGGGGGAACATGACCTGACCGTGGAGGAGGGGACAGAGCAGCACATTCAGGTGGCCGATGTGATCCGTCACAGCCCCTACCGGTCACCCCTCCACAGCCTCACCATGGTCCGCCTGGCGGAGCCGGCCCGCCTCACCCGGTTCGTCCAGCCCCTCCCCCTGCCCACACGCTGCCCGCAGCCTGGAGAGAAATGCCACGTCAGCGGCTGGGGCTCCACCATCCCAAATCATTGTGAGTAGATTTGAAGGTGCCAGATATGGCTTATAAACATCAATAAATCATTACCAAATGAATTGTGAGAGATTAGTGTAAGTACCATAAACAAACAAGCAAGACCATCGCAGAGAAGATTGGCAGCCTCTACTGACTTCTACTATTTCTATGGCACAAAGGGAGATTCTTTTTGTGGCACAGAACAGGAACAGTTTTATTTACACAGTAACACAAAACTTTATCCCAGTCCCATTATTCCAACTGCATAGTTTAAACTTCATATTAGCTTAGCTAGTCGAAGTGTTTGCTGGTAATTGGCTCTTATCCTCCTTCTTGCTCTTCAAAACAAAAACATGGAGCGACGCCAAGGAGGGAGAAGGGGTACAAGCGGCAACATCCTCTTTACATCAGGAAGCACCAGGGTTTATGGGAAATGTAGTCTTAAATTTGAGAAGTACAAATGTAGCAGTTGTAATGTATTTTTACCATGACTTGGGTGAATGTTCGATTCTGATTGGCTGGTGGGCATCAATTTGTTAGAAGCCTCCAGAAAAAAACAGTTTGATAACTATTCTGATATCTCTAGCAAGGTACGAGCATTCTGTTTCAGTCATGACTAAAAATGGGTTTATAAGGGGATTTTCAAATGGCCTGTCAAAATGGCTCATTAAATAAGTAGGCCTTGAAAATAACACTCACTCAGTGTTTAGTCCACAAAGCAGGTTAATATATGCATAAGCATGCAGAAGAATGGGCATGTTAAGAAGAAATGCATCTTGAGGGAAGCAAGGCAGCAATCTTTGTCATAGAACGGGTGGCAGATTCATGGGTGATGGTCATTGTTTTCACACATGTATTTAGGAGATACATACAGTGAAAGGTGTATGTGTGAGGTAATGTATCTCGTATGATTTTGAGTGCATTGTTTGAATGTGCGTCTTTGGCCCTATACCTTCCTCCTCTTCAACGCAGCCGAGCCTCGGCAGTACCTGAAGTGTATAACTGCGCCCGTTGTGGATGACCAGACCTGTATGAACACTTTCCCTGAGTACCTGTTCTGGAGTGAAGGCATGTTCTGCGCCGGTCAAGCTAACACAGACAACTGCATGGTGAGTATACAGAGTTGGGAGTATTAATTATGGGCGGAGAAGATGGACACAACCCAACCAGACTGTGGAATACACTGCCATAATCCTCCTGCAGTATAATTTGCATCTGTCACGCTGCAACAATTAATCTGCCATCTCTCTCCCTCTCTTTTTCTCATTCTCCCTCTGCCTTTCTTTCACTCTTTCCCTCCGCCTCTGTCTTTCTCTGTGTCATTTCAGTTCACTTCACCTCACTTTATTGGCATGAATGTCTCATCAGCAACTGCAAAAGTGTCTATATACATGAATAAATAGGAATTGATCCAAAAAGAGAAGAATAATAACTATAATCCTCCCTTCCTCTCTTCTTCCCTACCCGCTCTCCTTCCCTCCCTCCTCCTCTCCCTCCCCCAGGCTGATGGTGGCAGCGTGGTGGAGTGTGATGGCCAGTTGCAGGGTCTGCTGTGGTTCAGACACGGCTGCAGCGACCCAGCCGACCCCACCGTCTACACAAAGCTGTGCAGGTACAACAGCTGGATCGACAGTGTGATGGACCGCTACGCATCCATTACTCTGCCGCCTACAACCTCAGAGGAGATGCTGTGAGGCACCAGAGGGACACATTTAACGGCAGACATTGTAAACACCGCTACAAATACGGCACTTGACCAGTTTATGGTCAAGAAATGTGTGTCCTGTCAGAGTGACACTGAACCAATACCTGGATACTGTAAGTTGCTCTAGGTAAGAGTAGGCAAATATGTAACTGTGTTTAGTCAATGTGCAAAATTTATTCTCAGCAGCACTCCTTAAGCATGAAAAGCTGTACGCAAACTCAAAAAATGTAGATATAAGCAACAAAAAATAAAATGAAATCTGCTGAAATGCTCCATGTGTTATTCATTGATTTTATTACAGCCTTTACTCTGTGATTTCTCCCATTTCTTCATTTGCCTCAGCAAACGGTTTCCACAGCTGGCTAATAGCTGCTGCTAATGAGCTCTGATTGTTTCACACTAGATCCTACCTTCACACATGGTGCTGTGTGCTCTTTTGTGTGTGTGTGTGTGTGTGTGTGTGTGTGTGTGTGTGTGTGCATGTGAGTGGTGTACAGTATAATGAAAGGAAATGAAACTTTACCACCCACCTGACTCTCATGCATGTTTTCCATAGAGAATCAGTGCAGACTAGTTATATTTTCATTAAAGCAGAGGGTCTTTCACAGCAAATGTGCTTTAACAATGCATGGTTGGTTTAAGGTTAAACATGGTTAGACTTGGCAGCAAATGCAGTCATTGATTTGTTCAAAAAATCTAATATTAAAACCATCAAATTATGTGATTAGGATTATGTGATTATGCGTTGAGGATTTCAACACTCAGGACCTGCAACTCTCTCAGCTTTATAAGAAGCATTTCTTTCCAAAACACTATTCCTGATCTTCATTGTTCCATAATTAAAAAGCACAAGTGAATATATCCTCTAAAATACCACTCATTAATTTTGTAATTAATGGCGCAAGATAGATAATAATGTCAGTAATTGGCAATAGTGAGTTTTACTTTCATGCCAGCAAACATTTTGTAAGATTGTCACATTTTTCAGATGGTTGAAATCTTATTTTCGACTGAAACTCATAATTTCTATTCATTACAGTAATTTCATGAAATTCATTAACATGAAATTAAATCAAATAGAATGAGATCTGCGCTTGGTAATCAGGTGTGCCTGGGAGTACTGCTTTGCATAATTGCTGCCACATTAAAAAAGGATGAGAACCATTGGTCCATAGCACCACTAGATGGGGATAAAGCCTAATAATACCAGAGTGACTCATATTCAGAGAGAGAGAGAGAAAGTCAGAGAGAGAGAGAGAGAGAGAGAGAGAGAGAGAGAGAGACCCCAACTGCTCATGGAGATGTGGACAGGTGAAATGAGTCTGGCATTCTTTGCAAGGTTTTGCATGGGTGTGTCCAGATCTGAACTCTGCCAAGGCATCGCTCTCACACTTTCGGCCGAACACACACACACACACACACACACACACTCTGGTTGACACCGTTGGCTCAAACACATTCACATAATTAGCAATAAACACATGTATCTAATACAATATGACCAAGACACATGAATACAAATAAACTGGAAATTACATTGGCAGGGACACACACACACACACACACACACACACACACACAATCACACATACAGAGTGACTGACAGCTGTGTCCATAATCACCCAGGCAGTAGAACACAGAGGCCACTCCACCATCTGTTCTCGGCACGTCTCTCTCCCTATCCCTCACCCCCTTTTCCCCTCTTCTTGTACCCAATCCCCCCCACCCACCCACCCACCCCGACACCCACCCACCCCGACACCCACCCATCCTCACCCCCTATGGGCCCCTGACTTCACCCTTCCCAGGGATATGTTGCCAAATAAAAAGCTTGGCAAACGACAAACTCCAGTTGGTGATCATAATAGAGCAAACAAGCATCAATATGAACAAAAGAGACTTTCGTTTCAGAGGTAGAATTCCACTCTCAGAATTGTATTAATACATGTTTAACAATATACTATGCTGATGCCACTTAGTATACTTACGCCTATGCTATGACATTTCCATTTTACATATTTACCATATTTAACATTTAACATTACAAGGCAGAAATCTAAAACAAAACTAGGGAAGAGAGAAAAGGCAACAAAATTAAAGAGAAAGAAAAAAATGTACGCAGGGGACAGAAGGCATATGGGGTGTGTGTGTGTGTGTGTGTGTGTGTCGGGGGGGGGGGGGGGGTGGTCTGTAGTCTCAGTGTGTGTGTTATTCTTTCCATTTCTCAAATTTCTTTCAATGTGGATAGCCATTGTTCATAATTTGGGGGATATGGCTGTTTAATGTTATAGCTATTGTGGCAGTAATTACTAGTATTTATAACAGATAGATACTTCCTCCAGCATTTATTCCCTCAGGCAGGACACCCAATATAGCAATCTTGTCCCAAAAGATTTGCGGCTTAGTATGGCCCATAGTATGTTGGCTGCCTTCCTGGTCACCACATTGTCTCAGACAGACAGTAGTGGGCGCGGTGCCCACTTTGCTAGGAGATCTAAAGAATCTGCTTCATAATTTCCACCTGAATTCTCTCTGAGAATATGAATTAGTCACCTTATGTTCTTCTGCACACTCTGTCTCTGTAAATTCTACCTGAAAATCAGCCTCCCATTTCCTTTTGAAATAGAGGGATTCATAGTCATCCAGTAAGGTTAAACGAGTATTGGTTTCTGGGACATAGTTTTGGTCAAGACCCAAAAGCTGCTTGAAGCCCTTAACTGTCTGGATAGCAAGCCGCTCTTCGTGCTTCTGAAGAAAGCTCCTCTAAAAATACCTGTTCTTGGAGCCATTTCATGTGATAGAGAATTATATTAGCTTAAAAATGGTGCCTAAATGCCATTTCACAAATTAAAAAGGTGGATAAACTGAGCCCAGGAGGATTTACCATCTACTACACCCCTGACCCAACATGATTCTGATTCTGATTCTGATCCTGATTCTGTTTCTGATTCTGATTCTGATATCTTCCTCATGGCCCAAAAGGATGTGTCATTTTCAACACAACCTTGACTGTGTCTGGTCTGGTACAACACACATTTTGCTACTTTTCAACACCGCATAATGACACGTGTTGAAGAGTAACATAATTGTGCGTTGTCCCACACTAGACACACACAGATGCGGTCAAAATGACATGTTTGTTTGTTTCTAAGAGGCACCACCCAAAGCTCCCACCCCGGCTTTAATGGGCTTCCACAATCATAAGTTGTAAAGATAAGCTGACCTTGGCAGTCCGAGGGATTTTTATGCCCAGGAATAAATTCCAGACACACGTCAGACTCCCCCTTGCTGCTCTCCTTGTCTCTATTTCTGTATCTCTTTCCATTTCTGTCAAACACACACATACGCAAAACACAGACTGTGGAATCCTCCTCTCCCCTGCCCCAGTCAGTTATATTATGCTTACCCTTATTAATGGTTATCCATTAGTTCTTCCCTCCATACCTCCCTCCCTCCCTCCCTCATACTGTAAATTATTCCACCATTTTTCTGTGTCCTCCCTTCCCGCCTCTCTCCTCTGGCTTTCATAACTCAGGCACTCACATACAGCCCACACCAACAAATACCATCCTCAATTGCTCAAACGCCGTGGCATAAACGGATTAATGAGGGAATTAAAATGAACGATGATCCATGGGGGAAATCTTCCTCGGTGTGAGACAGTGTTTATCAGCGGTTTGGTACAATATCCGTACATGTAAATCCGTAAATGCAAGGCAGCTCTCTCCCCTTCCTCCCATCTCCCTCCATCAGCTCTCTTTCTCTGGCAAACTGTCCCCATCACTCATCGCTGGCTTACATTCCCAGCATTCCCCTGTGACACCTGGCTCATAAGACAGGAAAGAGGCAAAGTCACACTCACACTCACACTCACACACACACACACACACACACAATGCATACACTCTAAATCCTCCATCATACAGTTTTCCTTCTTAACAATGACAGGTCTTTTCACAGAGA